>NW_010415738.1:6353-24935 GCF_000710305.1 Buceros rhinoceros silvestris | reverse complement strand
GTTAAGTTTGTGCATTTAAGATACATATGAATGAATAATATCGCATTTGTTTCTAATTTAAGAAACATGTTTCTATGGAGTTTAGAACATGTCCAGGTCAGAAGGGAAGGGGACGTATCTCACTTTGTTAGAAATAAAAAGGGTCAAGGTTTCTTCAAGGTCATCTATTCAGGGTATGGCATTTGGACAGAGGAACATCCCTGAATCAGGAGCTTGACCAGAAGTGGCCCATGGAGTTGAGTGAAAATGAGAATTGCGCTTGTAATGAGAAAAAACTATGGCTAGGCATGAACACTGTACAGAGCAAAAGGCATCACTTTTAAATGAATACACATCTGAAACAATGGAATCAAGGTGTCTTTTAAATATATATATAACACTTCACAGTCTGAATGACTCACCCAGCTCTCTTCATGGAAGTCCCTGCAAAGTAACGCCGTTATACCTCTTGAGGCACAATAGGAGAAAGCCCAAATAAATAAAAGCCTCAGTATGTTGCTTGAAGACACTGCCATTTCATCATTCAACTGGAGCTCTCAGTGTTACATCTCCTGACCTTGTTGAAAACACCAGTACAGCACAAACATTACCACCAGAAAAAAAAAACAAAACAAACCTCCCTCCTCCTAGAAACTTCATAATGACACAGTGCCCCTCCAGAGCAGCTCTCTTCCTCCCCTCTTCTGAAGGCAATTGATGGCTGCTGGGGGTGGAGAGTCATCTCCTTTCCCACAGAGCTTCAAAGAGTCAGCATTCTCCATATCCTTGTTGCACCCACTAAATATTATATATATGTGGTGTTTTGGACAGCTGGAACAGCATAGAGGACAGCGATGTGTCACCTTCAAGACGTCTTTCTCCTTCATTTGCAGTAAAATGGGGAAATAACAACTTAGAAGACACCATTTCCCCCCTCATTGCTAATGAGAGAACAATGGCAAGTAATAGAGACCAGTGTTTTTACAGGATCCAAACTCAGGAACAGTTTTCTGCTCTTTCTTCTACTTTGGTTTGGATGATTTATATGCATTAGTACAGAAGAGACTTTCCAATATTCAAATGGATGCCAAGCACAGTAGTATAGTGCATTAACCTTTCCCTTTGAGATATTTTAGTTCAATTGGTGGCAGAGAAAATCACAAACTGTGGCACAACTGTCAGTCTCATAAATGATTTGTGACTGTGTAAATGCAGACGCCACAGCTGTCATGTAATCTGCACACAGGCTATACTGGGAACGTAACTCAGGCCCTTCTGCTCCAAGAACACGGGTCTTTTCCATTTGTACTGTTCCATTAGCTGTTGAAATAACTTAAAACTAGAACAATTTATTCTTTCCTTTTCTAACTTTTGGAAAACAAGACAGAGCTCTGAACCGGCTTTCATTTACAAATTAAAATTCTCTCAGTGTGATTTTCTAAAGAAAACATTTAAATCCAGTGATATCTAAATAACTGTCAACAGTATTATAGCGAGCCATACAAAACTTTAGAAGTAAAGCTCAGAAACAGATTCATTTTCCTGGTTTCAACTGTCATTACGAACCACAGATTCACGAACCTGGACTGAGTATAACATCTAATTTACAGGTTTGGATGGAAAACACCTAAAAGCTGCAAATGCCTTGGAGCTTTTATTGTAAAAAACCCAAATTTGCAATTTTGGCTAAGATTTACTTTTTGAGGTAGTTTGTTTGAACCAAAAAAACCACAAAGCAATACTAGGGAGAAACTTCAGTGCAGCAAGGCATGCACCAACATTACGAACTCAAGATAAAACATAGATCTCTCATGCATTTCCTCTTCAGGCCCGACAGAGAAACAGTCACAAAGCCCACAAGCTATACACTCGTGTCCAAGAGAAGACAAGGCGGCTACTTACTTTCCTCTCTGTTTAAGAGAGATCTAAGAATTCAAAGGAATTTTATAGGCCATGGGAATCAAAAAAATAAACAAACAGGAAAGGAATTTGCCAATCACCTATTATTTCCTGATAAAAGGTAACATTGTTTACTTCACTTACTTACTTCTGAGAAACAGATAATTTATTCCTAAGTAGAAGAAAACCAACATTTTTCTGAAAAAATCTGGAAATTGCAGAAAACAGTATTTTCTCAGCATTTAAACATAACATCTGTGCTGAATATAACTTTGTACTTTCTTCATTTGTTTATATTCAGGGACAGTTTGCAATTCTTTCCTCCCTCCATCCTCGAATTCAATGAACCTGTAGGTCTTCAGACAATCATATAGCAAAGACTAGAACAGAGATGTAGTGTTTAGTCATTCCTTCCAAAATCTAGACTGCCAGTAACTTAATGAACCCTCTAGAGATATGATCCCATGTGGAGCAGGTTGTTTCTGTGCTTGAGAAGGTTTAAATTAGTTATTTCTTAGAATACCCTGTGATGAAGGCACTGCTACCAACTGCTTTTCTTGTCACTCGCTCGTCAGGGCAATAAACCAATTAGTTGTTGCTATAGTAAGGGTCATTTCTTACTATTTTAAATTCTTGGTAGAGATACACAGCACTTCAGAGTCAGCATTTTCAGTTCATTATGATTGTAAATGAATGTGTTCCTTCACAAAAGCAGTTTTCTTGTCAAAAAGGACTTGTTACGTTGCTGTTTTATGAAGTGCTAGCACAATATGGGGGTGTGGGGTGGGAGGGAAGAGAGCAGGAGGCAGTCTGTTTCTTGAGATATTTCTACCATTCATTTTTTATTTGAAAAATATTTGGTCCTCAATTAGAAGTAGCCACATGCTGCTTCTAAATCACTGTTGGCAAGAAATGCCAGTATATGCCAGAACCACAGCTTGCATCCTTCTGGAGGTTTAAGATTTCTCTTTTGAAACTTCTATCTATAGAAAAATCACTTTACTCCCGAAAATTAGATGTGCTTGAGAACTTAGATTGTTTCCTTTGGTTTGTATGAATTTCCATGTACTTACAGCTTTGGGAGGAGGCAGCAGAACCTTGTTTTGCCAAATTCGATATTATGATGTGCTGTGTCCCCTGGAAAGACTGAACACCCTTGCTCTCTAATGTGTTCTCAACAGAAATTTGGAAGGCTTCGCTCCAGGAATTATCTCATACAGCCTAAGTAATTAACTCACATGTTAATTACTGTGGAACCATGTGACAGGTAATGAGCCTGACAGATACAGTTGACCTGTGACAAGTAGTGTAGTGTTGGGATTTAACCCTGGTGGGCAGCAAAGCCCCATGCAGCCAGATGCTCACTTCTCATCGGTGGGATGGAGAGAATCAGAAGAGTACATGTGAGAAAAGTCACGGGCTGAGATAAAGGCAGTTTAATAGGTAAAGAAAAGGCTCCTCATGCAAGCAAAGCCAAATGAATTAATTCACTACTTTCCAGATGTTTAGTCATCTCCAGGAAAGCAGGACTCCATCACATGTAAGGATTACTTAGAAAGACAGATGCCATCGCTCCAAATGTGTATCGCTTTCTTCTTCTTCCCCACAGCATTTATTGCTGAGAATGACATCATAAGGTATGGGATATCCCTTTGGTCAGTTGGGGTCAGCTGTCTCGTTTGCATCCCTGCCCAACTTCTTGTGCACCCCAGCCTATTTGCTGAGAAGCAGAAAAGGCATTGACAGAGTATAAGCACTGTTCAGCAATAATTAAAATATTTCTATACTGTTTTGGTCACAAATCCGAAACATAGCTATGAAGAAAACAAGAAACTATGAAGAAAATTAACTCTATAGCAGCCAAAATCAGTAAATATATTCATGCTTCCAGAAGCGCCATCACCAGCAATATAGTTGGACATTTCATTCAGTGGGCATTAGACATTTGTCATGTGATTCAAGTAAGACACAATAATAGAATCAGCGATGAGACCTTACACTAGCCTTAAGCCTAGGTTGCTCCTTAGACCATTTGAGTAGCTGACAACAATGGCAGTTGTGATGAGCCTTCTTGACTATAGAGAACTTTTCCTGGGTGGCATTTGGGACCAAGGAAAAGAATTTTCATGAGGAAAAGCTTAAAAATAAGTTATGGTGAGGGCTGCCCTTCACAACCATAATTTCCTTAGGCATACTCTGGAGTCCTGAAGAGATAATAAACACAGCCGACAAGATGGGCATGAAAATGAGTCTTTTTCTTCCTTTTGTGCCTCTCACACAAAGTAATTCACAAACAATACCAACACTAAAAGCATACTTCAATTCCACTACCTAGGGAGAATACTCTGGATATTGGAAACTAAAAAGTTTCTGTGTAATACTTTTTCTTGTACACAGCTTCTTAAAGGGCTGCAGCTGGGTCCAAATGGAAGAGTGCCGTGCCTTTTCCTTGTATATGAATTGAAAAGACAATCTCTCTCTTGTAGTTTGTCTTTCTTTCATTTTATATATTTGAATGTTTAGTTCAGCTGAACCTCCCTCTTCTTTAGTCCCGTAAGAAATTTGATATGAGGTCCTGCTGGAACTCCTCAGTTTCCAAAAATTTTGCAATCCAGGACTTCTGTTAATAAAGGCACCACAAAGATACCATCACTGAAAGAACTAGAAAAGTCACCGAATTAAAAGTAAGCTGCCAGCCACAAAATGACGAAAGGAAATAAAGGGAAAAAACCTAACTTTTTTGTAAGATTTCTAACCTTCTTGATCAGAAAAGGTCCCTAATAGGGAAATCCTCTGCAGGAAGCATATAAGACAAGCCAAGGAGACACTGCCAGAATTGAAGGTTTTGGTTGCTGCTTTGTGACCATATCAAAACCATTTTATTGCATTACAGGGCTCTCCTTCCTATAACAGACTTCTGAGGATCTGAAGAGTTTATTTTTAAGGACAGTTCAACTTCCCTCATGAGGCTAAGGAAGCTCAAGAGATCAGGCTTATGGAGTACCAAGTGCTCTTTCTCACTAGGTTTAGAAGTGGACACTGAAGTCTTCAGACTGGGGAGGTGACATGGTGCAGTAGTAAGGGATATAGGAAACAGGGAGATTTGAACAACAGAATCAGTAGTTGGTTCAAGGACAGCAAATCTCAGCTCCTTGCATCTCTGGAACCATGGTGGTTCATAATATTATTTATTTCCAAGACCAGGAAATAACATTTGGTTTTGCACATGCAATTGAAGAGGGAGACTGAAAACCTCTCTGCAACTGTGAGATTGAAGCCTGAGGCAACTGGTGGTCTGAGGATGATTGTTTACTCTGATGACTCTTTTGCACTGACTCTGGGGAGGGACATCAAACCAGCTGCACAGAGCCCCACCAGGGTATAAAAGGGGATAGGCAGAGAGCAGGAAGAAAATGTGTTGCTATGCAAACAATAGCTCCTCTTTTGAAGTAGAGAATTAATCCTGAATACATTCAGGACACGAGACCTGAAAGGCAGGCTTAGTGGGAGGTAATCTACTCAATGCCCTTTCCTTTTGCATGGCTAGAAATAACTACAGGATCTGCCTCAGTTTATCAGTCTTTTTTTTTTTTTTTGCTTCTACTTTTTTAATAATATCTTGCATTTTATAGATCCTTTCATCCTAATGATTCCTAAAATGCTGTGCAAATTTAACAAATTGGTATGCAAACTGCATACTGGGATTATTCATCCACCACTGCAATGCAATCAGCACAGCAGTTCTTTAAGAATAAAAATATTGCTGGGAAATCATGAATCTGAAGCAACCAACTGTATGGAAAAGGCATGTCCACATGTATTTAAGTGGAAGAGCTAAGGCGTTGTCAGCTGTAGCTATGAAGTGGCTTGCTTCTGCAGAAGTACACAGACTGATAATCTTGGGCCTAATCTTAACCATTCAAATTTACAGACCTTCTGTAGAATCCCAACGGATTCTAACAGGGAGAGCAGCAGTTCATTGAATGAGTGACTTCATTTTACTTTTTTATGGCGTTGCAGATGATAGGAGTATCTCCTACCAGTCCTCTTGAGAGGCAGGCTCATAAATACTGAGGAAACTGAATGGCTTGCCTGCCCATTGAGCGGAAATACATAGACATATCAGCCACAGCAATCAAGAGATTGTCGGGGGAAAAAAAAGAAGGAAAAAAAGAGACCCTCTTCCATGGACAACTAGGAGTGGGGAAGCACATTAAAAAGCACCTTCTCATTCTCTCATATTTCTGTGAAGCTCTAAGCTTCTGCAACCCTTCTCTCAATGTTTCCTTTTAAGGTCACTTCATGGGTGTTTTTGTACAGCAAGGTACAAAAATCTCTCTGATCTCTGCATGAAGGAGGGGAGTCTTCAGAAGTGACAGAGGGCAAGCGAGAAGCTCAGTACGTGAACCTTCTATGTTCTTTTGAAAGGACAATGCTGAAGCTGGAAAAGATCTACCCTATCTCAGGATCACAGGGTCAGCATAATTTCCCTGCTACATCTTAACATGCCTGCTTTTGAAAATTTTAGGCCACAGAAGGCATTTAGTTGAATTAATCTAGCTTTGGTCACATCATCCCCTATTTGGCCGACTGACTACAAATGTGGAAAGACATGTGGAAGTGGTAACACCATTTGGAGGGTGGAAGAATCTTGACAGATCAGCAGCCTATCACTGAGCCTGCTGGCAGACTGTCTAACGTATCTATAATTTAAAATTTTGAAGCATCTCTGGTATGGATGTGAAAGGAAATTGCAGTCCTATGAATTTTCTGCTTTGTTGTTGTCACATGGATGGATGATGACACCAAATATTTGGCCTGGAACTGAGTATGTTGCATGTTTATGCACTCAGAAACCTGAGCCAGACTAGAATGCTCAAATAATTTATGAATTTTTAGTAGTCTTCTTACTGTAAATGTTTAAAGCTGTAGCTTAGTAATAAGATATTTGATAGTAGTGCTCAAAGACACCACTTGAGAGTTATTAAAAAACATCTACAGAGCTTAAATGTTTTTAAGGGAAACAAAGTGATGTGGCCATCTTTCTTCCTCCTCTGAATAACACTACAGAAGTAGCTAAATAGAGATGTAAACCAAATAGTTAAAAAGTCAGTTTGCAGCTTGTATAAAACCAAATGAGACAAAATATGTTCCAACTGTGTTTCAATATCAAAGAAAACATATTTTACATTGGGAGATTTTATATGTTTGTGGATATATATAAATGTATATGTGTGCATGTGTGTATCTTTACATATGCATATGTAAGATGCATATCATTAAAAAAGCAACAAAGAATGTTTGTTGGAGGCTTATATTATAGCTCATTCTTTAACTCACAGTCATAATCTGAATCATCCTACCACACATTGTTTTAAAAAAAAAAAAAAGATAATGTGATGAAGCCATTAAAAGAACTAATATATTATTTGTATAAAGTATTTATAATAATTGATTGTGTACCGTGGATTTGTGTAAACTTGTAATATGAAGGAAACCGTCAAGAACACAATATTTATTTTCCTTGTCTAATGTGCCATAGTGTTTCCAAGATTGCAATGCTGCAAATAAGAGTAATGTTTGATGGGGCACATTGAACAGTTCCCCAGAGATCCTGAAAGGACAGCGTGTGATAACTTTCAGGGCTCCATTTGGAACAGCAAGATTTCCTTTAATGTTTGTATGTTTCTAATTTGAACTATATAACAATTATAAGAAACTATACGGGGAGAAGTATTTTTTCCTATTGCTTTTATTTTAATTGGCTTTTGTTTTTCTTCACTGCTACAGTACTTGGTTTCCTCCAGAAAGATGCATAAATGCTTAACCTAGCATAATTATGCATATACATTCTTATTCCATTAGTAATTCATGCTTCAATTATATTTATCATTTGGTCCATTGTATATTTTTGTGACTCAGTAATTTAAAGGTGTTTCATTTTCACTGGTTTTACTATTTTTGTATAGATAAATTAGGAAAGCTTGGGAAATTGCATACTGAAAATTGAAATGAGGACTATACAATCCATTTTGAGACTTGCCTTTTGGTGTTTACTTCAAAGCATGCTTCTCTGTGTGTTTTTGATTTACATTTAGCAATATCTAAGTGCAAATAGTAATCATACACCAAAGTAAACCTGACTATATGCAATTGCTTCCTCTGTTTCTTCAATTGCAGCTGCAATCCCATAGATTCCAATCTTGACAGGTAGCATAATTAGAAAATTCTCTTTGTCTTATTATATGTGATCTTCTCAATAGAATTCACTTCATTGCAGGCAAAGAACAGAAAATATACTTCAAATCTAAAATGGGAAATCAAGGGGGACTGTTTTATTTTTATCTGTCTTTGTGCAAGCGACATTATTATCAAAGGATATTGTAATGCTGAAAATGTACTTTTGGGATTTAAATCACGTATTAGCCTGGAAAGCAAAAAGTGCTGTAGGGCTCATGCAATATATTTTCTCATTAATCTGATTGAAAGATTATCCTTCCTATAGCTATGAAAAGTCTAATACCCATATATCCATCTTTCCTGCTAGTAAAATTCAGCTTTGTGCGTAGTCATTGTCTCTTGTGTCTGAGGTCCTACACTCTTCTTCATTTCTCTGTATAAGCCTATCTGTATTAAAATAAATTCAGAACAGGCCGCCATTTCATGCACACATTTTGATTATTTCATAAGCTGCTGAGGAAAATGGAAGAATCAGCAAGTCATGCAGTTTTCTGGTAATGTAATGCTGTCATTACCTCAGTGGTCATGTGAAAAAGTTTAGGTATAATATCTTTGACAAATGTTCAGTGAGTCAAAACAGTGTGTTTAAATGAAATGCAGATATGAATGAGTCATTATTACAATCACAACTCCAGCTTAGAAATTATTAAATATGAATATATACACTTTCACAGTAACCTGACATTTGTAATACATAACTAGCTGTGCAGTTCTCACCCCCCTCCTCCCATTTTCCTCCCCATCATCCCCTGGATTGAGAATAGAGGAAGTTATTTTGATCAGAGGCTGCACACAGTAATTGAAGACACTCCTGATGATTTCATGCAATCAGAGTGGCACATTATTTGTGATGAAAATTAACTAAAGAAGGAAAGTAGATTTATAGGTTGCCTTGCTTATGGTCAACCACCTTTGCAAAAGATTAGCAATTCTATTCTAACCACCTCAACTGCACATATACTTTTCCACATCGTAGATTTACTGAAATTTTCGTATAGACTTAGTCATAACTTGCAGTACCTCATGATTTTAAGCTGTTAATGAAACTACAGAAGATGTCTTAAAGTGAATGATTTTTATTCTGAGCTCTTCGAGTGCTGATAGCATGAACAGTATAGATGGCTCTAGCCATAACTGTCACACAGATAATATTCTTTTATGCCTCAAGACACTAAGATGGTGCTGTAGATAACCAAAACGAATAAGCTGCCACCTCCACTAATCTGCAGCTTTGAAACACTATAGCTTTTGCATGGTTAAGAGAAGGTAAAATCACCTAGAAGCTGAATATAGGAGACATTTTTAAGTGAACATAGAAGAGACAACTGAAAGTTTTCATATTTTGTAATCTATATCCACTCTAGATCAAATCAACTACATCCCCCTTTTTGTGTGTTTATGGATAACAATTGAAAATGCAAAAGAAGCTGAAGCTCTTGAATCCTCCTAGGATACTTTACACTAATGTAGTGAAATTGAAATATGGGGAATAGGTAGCCTTATTGTTCCCTTCAGAGTTTAACTTTCAAGATATTTCATACAGACTTTTGGTTTGTTTTATAATACATGTAACAGATTTTGTCCACAATAATATCTCCCTTGTGTCAGAGTAATATAATTTCTGTTGATTATTTTTCAATATGTAAAAGCAAATGCTACTGAAATGTTAAGAAAAGACTGAAATTTGTCTACATGTGTCATGGTTAAGCTCATCAAATTAAAAATAAAACTATATAGGTGTATGAAGTATTGCAAAAAGTAAAACACTCACAAAGTCTGTTCCACTTTAAGGTGGAATTACCTACAAATTGCCTTGGTTATTCCTATTCTTTAAAAATATTTCTGAACAGATGTTTTTAACATTTATGCTTCATATAATTATTCCTACTATTTGTCCTCTGAAAGACCTCATGTGTGGTACCATCAAAAATTTATTTATAATAAATAAATAAGAACAAGGAACCAGTATCATTTTTGCCACCTAGATTTTTTTTTCCACACAGTTTAGAAATCTCTAACCAAAAATCCTATTGTGAGAATACAGCCTGACATGAAAGTGTCAGGGAAGCAGTGAAGGAAGAATGATGAACTAAACATCAGCAGAGTTGGATCCACTATAAAACACATTTTTCTGGGTGTGTTTTTTAGATACTGCAGTACACTTTCCAGAGAAATGAGAAATTACACTTGAAAGTCTCAAGAAACATGCACAGTTTTTTAATTAACAGATGAACTATTAATAATAACCTGCTAATTTGTGCTCCAAAATACTATCATTGTTGGGACAAAAAACACGAAGCACGCAGGAAGCTATTAAATGCACAGCAGTATATGAAAATGAACCATGGTGACTTGTTATGGCACGCTGGCATTATTGGTTCTTGTATATAGTTACATAATGATATTTGAAGCCAGATTTTAAAACTGGCCTGTAAAGTAGTTAAGGGGCATAAAAATCTGGCTTTGTCATCAACTTTCTAAGCTCCATGCTAAGCGATACTTAAAATTCTTCAAGGTAAACAACTGCATGCAGTTGAAACTAAAAAAAAAAAAATGTTATTTGATAGGTATGTTGTGTAATAAATTATTTTGGTAGGTAGTGTAAGAAAGGTATGCTGTGTAATAAAGAATTTCAAACTCTACTTCTAATTAAAAATGGGATTTTAATCTATCATCTTGCCTTGGATTCAGTTAATGCAGATTCCCTCCATCCTCAATTCCATTTGACTTCAGGTAGATCTACAGCCTGTCATTGCTGCTTTTATTGGTCTTCAGTCAGTAGGTGATCTGGAATCCACGCATATTTTGATTTAGAAAAATCCCAAGTCCTGAGGAGAAATACTGAGTCAGAAACAGGAATTCATCGTCATTCATCGACTCCACCCATTACCCCATTACAAGTTTTCTTATTATTAATTCCAGAATGATTTTAAAGGAGCAGCTCATGAAGAAGGCATATTACTCATGTGCATAGTGCTGTCATTTACTTATATGAAATGCCATTTTTTACCCCAATATTGGGTGAAGGAAAAGGATTTTTACTTACTATTGACACTGTTCACATAGTCCATTTGAGTCTCCCTGCCAGAAGAGATCACAAACAGTCTAAATGGAAGACCTGTCTGTAGGTTAATCCTTAACTAGCTCTATTGATTTATAAATTATAGAAAAGATAATATTTTAAATATTTTGTCTGGAAAGTTAATATAGGGTCTATAGGGTCATCTCACAGATTAATTATCTTTTATTTTTATTAGTATCCATCACAAAACACCTGATTTTGATTACTGTACATGTTCAGTCCTTAAACTAAGGTAATATAATGTTAAAGAGAGAACATGATATGAGTATCTAGATGATGTTTATCATATACTAGCCCAAAAATGCACCAAAACACAGAAAGTGATCCATATGTTTGTCATTAATGCGGCTCTATGCAGAACTTTGCACTGTACCTTCTCTCCCCTTTCCAGGCAAAAGGTAATGTATTACTTTTTTGAATATGAATACTGCATAGTCTATGTGTACAAGGTTTCCATGTTTATGCTGATGAATAAGCACAGAGACAGTCCTCTGAGTTCTGGTTTTGGCCTGAAAAGTGTAAAAGATGCAGCCCCTCCATTTTCCAAAGGCTTTGAACCAGGCCAGCCACTTTTATTTTGGTTTTTGGGGTTTTTTCCCCAGCTATTTCTCAAGTGGCCTTGTGCATGTGTTGCAACCAGGCACTTTGTGTATCTGGATATGCAACACTTTCTGTTTAGATAGCAAGATAAAACTGCATATTGAAACAGAAGAAAACTATTAGTGCACTTTCCCTGAAAGCATCTGTTGATGCAGTTGTCCTAAATAAACCTAATGCATCTGCTTTATATGATGTCATTTAGATTATTACAAATAAAGATGATAGAAGTGATTAACAGAGAATTTGGATTCATGTGAACTAAAACAAAATCAAGAATTGTATGTACAAGAAGTACATTTACAAGCTGGTCCCAGTGCTGTGGTGGCCTGCCAAAGAGGCCAGCAGCTGGACAGGCTGAGAGAACGGAGTTGGTTCAGCCTTAAAAAGATAAGATATCTTTCTGCTGTTTAGGGTTTCCAAATGGGAGGATTTAAAGAAGACATTCTGACTCTTCTCTAAACTAGGTGATCTTCAGCTGTCCCCATCCATTTAAAAGACTCTGTGATGTTATTATTTTGAAGTTTAGGTAAGTTAAGTGGGCTATTTAACTTCAAATTTAGACAAGCGTCTCCAAAACTGATATTTTCTGCACAGTTCAGAGAAGAAAAAGAAGGTGATACACCTAAGCAGAATTGGTCCTACAGAACAGTGGCCAGCAGTTCCTTAGAGTGTATAAAATAAAAATTTAAAAAAAACCCTAATACACGTGCACAAATTTCAAACTTGGAATGTGTGGTTAAGTACCAGAACTAACTGCTTAAGTTATAGTCATAATTTCACATTCATGAAGGTTGCCGAAGTGTCAGGTGATACGTCCCAACCCATTATTACTAGTCTAAAAGGAATGGCACATAATGTTGAAAATATCTTTGAAACTTTATGAGTGCTATTTGAAATTTCCAAATTACTTTTGTCATGTAATTTTAGCAGCATTCTGGAATTAGTACAGTACCAGTAACAGACATATTGGAGAAGCAAGTACTGCATAGATTAGTTTATATAGGTGCTTGCATTTTATCAAGCATTATTGTCTATTGTTCAATGCAATAGTAAAGCAATGATAAACAAGTCATGTAGCAAATATAATGTTATGAAAAATATGACTGCACATCTCATCAATTATATGTCATTTTGCTTTTTTAAAACTTAGAACATTTACACAACATAGAATATAGACATTACAACTAAATTTTTTAAAAGGGCAGATTAATTTATGACCAATAACAACGTCTCTAGTTATACTGCAAAAATAAGCTTTATCAGATCTTATGCTTCTGGACATAAACTGGTCATTGAAAAGGTCAGGATATAATATTTATGCACACACACACAACATTTTACTTCAGATAAAATTTTTGCTGTTGCTACTCTTTGCTTTGTGTTTTGTGGAAGCTAGAGAAATTCATCAGTAAAAGTAGTAGAACACTGCATCTAGAAATTCTAGACTCAACTGAGTCTAGAAATTTGTTTATGATTCTAGAACACATTTTCTTTAATCAAAAGGAATACATGACCATATCATGTTACTAGTCACTGTAACTGTCCAGCAATTTTTTTCTTTGTGCAGAGGCTGGTAATGCTTCTAAATGAAAAATAATGCTGTTTTCCCTTCATGAACTGGGGAAATTAAATATTAATAAGGGTGCGCTATACCAAGAGGAGAAGAGGGGGCTGAGGGGAAACCTTATCGCTCTCTACAACTACCTGAAGTGAGGTTGTGGGGAGGTGGGGGCCAGTCTCTTCTCCCATGTTAAGAATGACAGGATGAGAGGGAATGGCCTTAAGTTGCGTCAGGGGAAATTTAGGTTAAATATCATGAAAAATTTCTTTACACAGAGGGTCATTAAGCATTGGAACAGGCTGCCCAGGGAGGTGTTGGAGTCCCCATCCCTAGAGGCATTTAAAAGCCGTGTGGATTTGGTGCTGAGAGACATGGTTTAGGGACCCTGGCAGTGCAGGGTGGACAGTTGGGCTCAATAAGCTTAAAGGTCTGTTCCAACCAGATGATTCTATGATTCTGTGATTCTGTGAAGTGTTCCAATACTGCAGAAGTATCACATTGAAATAGGCTATCAGTTAGAAACTGGAGACTTCTGTTGTTACTATTGTTTTGATCTCCATTCCAGCCAGAACTGGATTAGACACATCTAGACAAACCTTATCATGCAATAGTGTATAAAACATATGCATAAACCTTGCCTTGTATAGATGTAAAACTCTCTCTTACTTACTGTAAGAACTGAGAACAAGAATAGTCAAACTAGGAAAAGAAAAAGTCATCTTGTGTGAAGGTCTCTGCAGAATTTATTCACTACAAAATAACCAAGTTGTTCTGAGTAGTTCCTTAAAGCAAAACCTTTTGCAGTTGACTGTTAATTGACTTTATCCAATATGGGAAACTTGCGCTGTTATCTTCGGAAAAACTGAGAGCTCTTAACTCAACTAATTTTAGTAAGAACAGTATTCTGAACACAAGATATTTTAGACAAATGCTATTAATGCTAAAAACTCAATCTGTCAAGTAGCACAGAAACTTAGTAGATTATTTTAATGTTCCTCTCTCTATGCATTTGATTTTTGTTGCAAAATGAGGACAAGTTCCTAGTGCATTTCAGCCTGTCTGTCTTATGCAATGAATCAGGCTGGGGTCTGGCGGGAAAAACAAAAATTGATAATAATATTTTTATGGCTATTTGAACTTGCTCTGGGTTTTAGTTGCATGTGAAATATCTGAGAACAGAGTCATGGTAGGGTCTACTCAATTCTCTGTGGGAAGACTTTGAAAGTCAGAGTAGTTCTACTGTAGCAAAGTAGTCAAACTAATCAGCACTGTGAGAGAATCTTAAGCTGGATTTCATCTACAGAAAACATCTCTGGAGAATCCAGCAAAATTTCAGTCAGGGAGGTGGACAGTGTAACATTTTCCAGTAACTGTTGTTCTGATTAAGGTGTGCAATGAAATCATATCAAGGCTCAGAACCTGAGAAAATATCAAGAAGAATTATGCCTGTTCTTTTGGCTTCATTTATATTTTTTAATGTGTTCACCAATCAATTGGTTCACAACAGGAAGATTCATGTCCAATATAAATTCAAATACATTTAGAGGGTTCAGTCTTCAGATGTGTTGAGTATCCTCAACTTCTTTTACATCCCATAGCACTGAAGGTTATCAGCACTCTGCAGTATTGGGAAATTAATGAATAATTACATTAATTTTATACTTTGAGGGAATCTCTGGAATTTGGGAAGAACACTGTAATATTTGTAGATATTATGGAGTGGTGAGTTTATGTCATAGGAAAAAAAAGGTATTTTGCAAACTCTAGTTGAATGAACAGCAGCTTGAGTTATATTCCCAAATACGAGTTCAATCACAGTTTCTGATTATAATGGAAAATTAGTTACAGTGTAGCTGGATCTGCACACCGTTGATGTCTCAAACAGTACAACATGGTTTGTGATGTTGCCACATGTATGATCCACGGCAAAAGGAGGAAGCTTGATTTCTCTTCAGTAACAATGTTTTTAATCTCTCTTAATAAGACAATTTTTGGTAGTGAAATGATTAATATTTTTAGTCAGATGATATGAAAATTAAAATTGTTTAAAAGTACTTCCTTCTTGCCCCCAAAATGTACTCAAATTTGGTGGATAATTAATACTTTTACTATGTTGATATTGGTATTGCAGTCTCCTAACTACAGAATTATCCCTATGTTCTTTCCTTTTTTTCTTTTTTTCTCTCTTCTGCAACTGACCGTTTCTTACTGGTTGGTTTCTTGTAGTTGACTTCATAAGCCCAAATTATTTTTCAGGTAACATATGGAAGAATTAATGGTGTAATTATCTATAAAATACTTGTCTATAAAGTACTATAGTATTAAAATAACATAAACCATGTGTGTATTTGAGATAGATTCTCTTACAAACATCTATAAATAGGTGAGAATTTGCGGGGGTGGGGGTGGGAGTAGACCAGCCAAAACTTCTTTTGGACAGAAAGCTCAATTTGTTAATATAATAAGGTATAAATTGCTTTCACTGACAAAGCCCCCTCAAAATAGCCAGTCTTGATGGTCCTTTCTTGCCAGTAAAATGTGGTTCTTTGCCCATTTATGGAATTTGTCAGGACAGCAGTCATCAGAGGGGGAAGCCACTGCGTACACCCGCAGAGATGTGCCAGCTCTTCAGCACCTGTGTTGGGGTCTCACCTCCATGAATGAAAGGACTGTGAGTTCTGACGGCTTTTCAGTGTTTGGATATTCTGCTGCAAATCCCAGCACTGGTGCTGAGACCTCGACTGGAACTCTGGCCACCAGCAGTGGTATCTAGGTTAGACTGGAAGTAGTAAATCAGAGAAGAGAAGGTAGTATATGTACTACCTATTTCCAGAGCACAACTCTTTAGTTGTAAGAAATGCTTGCAGGGAAATCAAACAGCATTCATGCACTTTCTACTCAAATAGACAGAAATGGACATAGAAGAGTATTAGGTCTTCTGTTCTTTCAAGTTCTCTCCAGTGCGAAAAAAAAAAACCAAAAAACCAAAAAAACCCAAACCAAACCTTTCATGAAGATTTAACTGTAAAAAAATCTCTGTGGATAAAATCACTAATATGAATCTCAAAAGGGATATTTCTGAGAGATGAAAACTTTCAGAGGAAGCAGGGTTGATTTGATTATAAGTGTACAAAGCTCAGAATTCCCAGTGGTGTGATAATCCTTAAAATGAAAATGCTTCCTAAACAGAACTCTCTGTACGGGAGCATCTTTCAACACACACTTATCTGAAGTTCTTTACAGACAAAATCCCTATCAACAACAAATTCTTATGGGATAAAGGAGATCTACTGGAATTAAAGTCATGAGTAAGAGACAAGCTCAACAAGCCTATGGTGTTTTTGAGGACACGACCAATTTTATTACAGAAATAAAATTAAATGTTTACTGCTAGAAAATATGTGCCTGCCTTCAGCAAAATATTGCTCATCTAATTTATCAGTCTCGGATGGAGAAATACCCAATTTAAACATTTTATTAATAAATACAGAAATTTAAATCTGTGAGTAGTAGAGTATAAATCATGTTGGTCAGCTGCTCAAAACTGGTAAACAGTTATAGCAGATTTGGAGAAATAGTATGCAAGCAAAAACAGCAAAGTAGGCTTACTTGAAAGGCCTGTTTTCCTACCTTTACCAACTTGCTATTCAAAAACTGTTTTCCCTTCCTTTCCCTTCCCTTTCCTTATTTTTCAAAGACAATGATACATTTTTGCGTATTTTTAGGGCTTTTCAACTTAATATTTACTGCTTTCCAGTCCTTTGGGAAAGTTGTCATTTCATGTGCAAATAGTGAGTTTATCTCAGAAAGATCACAGTTGCATGGGGTTTTTTCTTTTCTTCCCCCCTCGCCGCCACTAGCATTCTTTATTCTCTCTGGGTTTTTTTAATATCTGGAATAGCAAGTAAATGGGTCATGTAGGATGTCTCATCTTTAGCAAGGTGTTGTGAGCTACCATTCTTCCTAGTGCATAAATGTTCAAAGAAAAAGCGTTCAAATCATCCTCTAGTGATATCAAAATATACACAGCTTTGTCAGAGTGAAAGAAGTCACCAAGAAACAACTTTCTCTTTATCGGACTAAAGCAAATGTCACATCAATTAATAATGCAGGTGTATTTCTTCAGGCACTATTTTCACAATAAACCTCTACATTTGCCCAGTATTTTAACAAAAATGGATACTGGAATGATGTTTAATCACTCTAACTCAGATAACTGGAAGTGATGCTAATTTTAAAATCTCTGCCTTTTTGTACACTACACTGTATTTTGAATGTTCATTCTACAGTATTATCAGTAACTACACTTGACAGTAGATCAGATTTTCCAGCTTGTCTTGATTTCATGGTGAGGTTGTGATGAGCAATTCCAGTTACTCTTGAGTTCAGCATTAAGCTAATTGCATACTAATCCACAATCAATAAGGTCCCTTATATATCGTCACTTTCTTTTCAGTTGTTATTGTTTTTAAACACAGCTCTTGACAACCAGTTTTGGCTGACACACACAGTGGTATTCAGAGTGGAAAGATTTGTACTTAGGCATGAAAACTGATACCTGCTTTATCTCTGTTATCAAACATCTTATAAAAAACAATATTTATATTTTCTAGTCCAACAGGAGGTTAGCATGCAGTCAAATCTGTAAGTAATTTAAAAAAAAGTAAACAATTGCTCGTTAGTTCATATTTCACATTTTAATCTGCTTGTTTTATTGGTTGCTCTACTTTCTTATAGGATTTTTCTGAGGCTTGCCTGAAAGAAAATGTGTTATACATTTGAGCCAAACCACAGTAAAATGATGCTGCCTAACTCTGAGAGAAGCAATAACTTCTTTTCATATTTTATAATAACATATGACATGTCAATTTAAACAAAATACACAATATTTGCTGACTGCAAAAAAAGGTTGATATCAAAATAACGTGTTGCTGTTAAGAGCAGATAATTGAGCGTACCAAAGTGTAGGTACTATCTGTTATAACAAATGCAATATAAAAACCTAATATTTCCTTAACAAAGGGTGCACATACAGGTAATTCTTGGTGTCTAGACATTTACACTTTCTCAGTGTGACTGTTTAGTAGAAATGCCTATTTTTGTATATTTATGCTACAATAAATTTTAAAATACGAGTATTAGTCCTAAACAGTTTAGAGCAGCAAATACTTAAAAATGTTGGTACATTTTTTTTCTGGGCGATGGTATGTGTGTGTGTGTG
>NW_010415738.1:0-6263 GCF_000710305.1 Buceros rhinoceros silvestris | reverse complement strand
GGGTGGGGGGGGGGGGGGTGTTGCTGTGTCTGTGTATGTGTATGTGCATGTATTTTAAAAAGAAATCTTACTCTCTTGAGTTTGATTCCTTCTGAATTTATCCTGAGCGAACCATCACTTGTTCTTCTAATATTAAAAAAAAAAATCTATAAAACCTTCAAATCCTAGATCACTAATGTTCCAGTGCCTAGAAACAAAAATGCCTCCTGCTGTTAGAGTAAATCTTTTACAAAAGCCTCAAATTTTTAGAGAACCTAACTTGCACTTCTTTTTTCCTGTAAATTTCTGCTCTCTCTTTCACTTGTTCCGTATGGACAGGTACCCTATTGTGCTTAGTATAACCCAGTTATCTCTATACTTCAGGCTTCTTGCCTCCTTGCTTTTCCCCCAAGTACCAGATGGGATGTAATCATCTGTCTTTGCTACTTCATGCTATTTCTCTCACCTCCTTCAGTCAAATTGTGCTTACTTTGTCCAGCTTAACACTTGACTGTGAAACTCTAGATTCCGGGAAGAGCTTTTTTCAGGTCTTACTTGAGCTCTGCTAAAACTTCCTGTGTCCACATTCTTCCTAGGTTTCCCCCTGGATTACCAGTCCTGTTTCTGACATACCACTCTAAATCATTCTCTACAGCAATCAGCTTTTCTCCACCATAGTTCCATACTCTGCTACCTCTAACAGCAAACCAGAGCTGTTCAATGGGTAGGAAATGTGGTGACAACAGCACAGCCACTTTGCTCATTGCCCTACTGAGTGCCACTATGGCCACCTTTGCACAGAGACAGAAGGCAGGATGGCTGTGCAAAGGATCTTATCATTCTGTCATCTGGACACTGACACACAGCTGAAAACATCCCAATTTGAGCTAGGCATTCTTATCTCCATTCTTCCCATTCCCACCCACATGAAATCGTATTTGCCTCTGCAAATTGTTAACAGTTTGTGAAGAATGGATCTTCTAAGGCCACTGTAGCAGACTACCATCAGCAAGAAACAGGGTTTGGATGCTCAGCTGAACAAACTCTAGGCATTCAGGAGTTCCCTTTAGCTTGGATTACAGGTTTATTCTTTTAACAGTTTATTTGATTCTGTCATATTTTTAGGTATAATGCAAAGTTGAAAGTGATATGCTGCATCCTTTTCAAAGCATTCTTACTGCATTGAATCTAATGTTGCCTTAATATGTAGCAATGCATGAGGTAGACTGTCCTACTATGCATTCCTACATTTAGCGTTTGTGATATTAATGATATGAGTTGTATGATTCTTGAAGCAGGAGTAGGGAAAAGATTTTTTTGTTGATAAGAGAAAGAATGGTAGTTCAGTTTGGCGTAACTGTGAATAAGAATAGTCTCAGAAGTAAAAATAATTTCCTGTTCATGTTGATCGAACTTCTGGAGGAAAACAAAACAAAACCAAAATCTTGAAGCAGGATGAGTGTACCCTTTTGAAAACAAAATATGAAAATCCAGTCTAAATGATTTAATATTTTATGTGTTTGAACAAATATGAATACTTGGCTTCTCTCTTCAAAGTAAAGATAATGAGAGTTCAGGCAATTTTGCCTTTTATCTAGAGGTCCACTATATTTTGATATTTTATGTTATAACTATAATTTGTAACTGAAATTTGCCTTATTTTGGGGGATCTCTACAGTAATTTACTGTTAAAAAACTCTGCTCATCTGTTGCCATGTTAACATGCCATGTTAACTGTTCATTAAAGCTATGGAATCTTGCATCTATGTCCACTGATCTGTGGCATAAGTCATTGTCAGCAAGCAGAAAGAAATCTTGTTGCAAATCTGCTGCAATATCTACTTAACTTTACCACTTTTCTTTTTCATGTGACTGCTTGTCTGCCACATGGGAATGGGATCTGAAAATTTTTGAAGGGATTTTAAGGTCCTATAAGCTTTATGGATATGCTTGCACACTTTTTGCAGTCCATGTATAAACAAATTTTCAGACAAACAAATTTAAATTATATCAGTTTAAATTTTCCCCTCCTCTCCAGATAAGATGCAAAACTGTATACAAGTTAAATTCAATTCCCAGACAAAAATTTTGCCATTTTTAGTAGCAATTGGAAATTCAGCAAGGTCTGTGACTGAGATACAAGTTTAGTGCAGGGTTTTCTAGAAGGGGAAATCAAATCTGGGAAGTTTAAAATAGTTATAAATACAATAAATTGTATTTTATTTACAATTTACACTGCATTTTCCTGAGATGGGGAGATTATTTGTGTTATAGTTCAGTTTTACCTTGGGATAGTGCGTTTAGAGATATCTTTTGAAGTCAGATGGTTACCATTTTATGTCTTATTTGAGGGATTTTTGACATTGTCCATAATTTCCTTAAATACTTTTTGCTATCTTTCCTAAGTTCTGCGGCCAAAGTCTTGATTACTGTAAGTATTAGTATAGAATAGTTTTGCCACAAAATGGAATTGAAGTCTGTGTAAGAGACCATAAATAGAAACTAGAGAGTTCTTCATACTAAGAGTGTATATCTTGAAAACCTGGTCCTGCTTCTTCCCCCACCCCTTTCCCTCCATCATCAAAGATATGAAAAGCTGAAGCCCACTTATCTCAAGCACTGTCTTTCACAATTTCCCAGTGTGATTGCTGCACTCATTTGGGATACTTGGCTGATAAATCCCTGGCTTTCATCTTACGACAATGGAAAGGAGGGCATTCTCTGTGACAGACCAAAAATATGAAACAAACTTCCTACAAAGCTGATCCTGAACAAGTAGAGCCTCTTTCACATGACTTTCAAGCTCAGTACAAGGCATATGTGTATTAACTGACATTCCCCAATAGGTATGTAGTAATGACAGTGAACACAGGAGGAATCAACCTCCAGAATATTATGGTAAAGAAACAGCTTCAAAGCAGAGAAGGAAAAGCAGTGCCTTCTAGAAGTAATTTTGATGTATCTTTAATCATTTCTACGTGCTAAAATACTCCAATGATTAGTGCCGTAGATATACCTATAAATAAATCACAAAAGTTGGAAAACATCTCTGAAACATAAACTGAAGTACTCATCATATGTAATGCACACGAGAAATATTTAATTAGCTGTGCAAGTGAGCTGACATGCAAGTACAATATGTTAATTTGCAGAATTTGCTTTGAGGAACACAAGCCGTTCCTTAACTGTACAAAAATGAATGAAAGTGGCTTATACAAAACTAAGTTCTGAAATCAATGGCAAAACTTCTTTATCACTTGGTAAGCCACTGCAGTTAAGAGCTGACTGTTACTTAAATTATAAATTCAAATGTTGAAGTGTGATGTGATTACCATTATAATATTCCAGCAATTGCAGGACTGGAGGAAATGGGGGGTGGGTAGGGTGGGGGTGTGGAAACATACAAACAAAAAAGGAGGTTAACACATCAAATATGTGAGAAAATTTAATAAAATGACAACAGCAAAAAAAATTACAAATAACAACTAGGGGAAAGAAGTGCTACCATTAAAATAAAGTTGTCAAGAATTGGAAATATTATCTCATGATCTGTAATAGTGCAATAAAATATTAAGTTCTGTATTGCCAAATGTCATACTGTCATCTAAAATAATGAGGAAGGGAAAGAACTATGATCACTAGGTAAGATTTCAAGAGATCTTCAACTTTTGTAAGTGAAATAGAACAGTTTCGTTCCATGCTGGAGATGAAAATCTGCCCTACTTGGAAACAATCAAAGAGATTATTATTAACAAGGTGTTTGGAAAGTTAAGAACAGAATATCTTTTCAAGAACTTTAGCAAGAAATAGAAGGTTAGAAATAGCATGATAGTTAGCAATGGAATTTGAACCACATAAAAGCTTCTTAAGGGAGGGTGCTGAGAAAGTAGCCACTTTAAAAGCTCCAGGAAATGTGCCACTAAAAAAGCGATCTTTAATAATAGCTGTTATGTGGTGGGAGAATCAGAAGAAAGAAAATCATCAAACGTAAGATAGAGTGAAAGTGCTCGTGTTTTTATATAAGGTGATATTAATTGAATCATGTAGGCAGAGCAGGGAGCAGCTAGACTTGTTAGTAAGAGGAGGATAACAGTTACAGAAAAAGAAAGAAAAAACACTTGGATTAAGCAGTACATCAGATGTGCAGTATAACGTATTTTGTAATTGGAAAAATTCCATTTATTATTCATTAAAAAACAGATTCAAATTTATTTAAAAACAGTGGCTATGCAAAGGAAGAAAACTTTTGCAAGGTACTTTTTAGGTGATAGATTTACAGGTCGGAGTATCACTATTAAAAGGGATTTCCAAATTTCAAAATGGAAAATGAGTTTGATATCACAGTATCTTTTTGTGTAACTATGATAAAAATCTGACACTAGTATTTAGGAGGTTAGCAGGGAAAATAGCTATATATTGCTCAAGGGGGATGAAAATCATCATAAGTATAAAACAAAAATTGTTTAAATTTTAGGATTACTACACAATGACATGGCAGTGCACATTCGCATTTACATATAGCTTCTTCTGATTGAGCCCCAGTGTTGAGATAAATTTGGGGATGATGAACGGTTTTTGTAAAAATGAGATGGAAAACAGATAAAGTATGATTTTAATTGTGACAACTTAAAAGGAAAATAATAATCTTCTATATTTCACTCCCATCTCTGCTATTTTTTTAACTAGTACGTGTCCACTGGAACATATATGTGAATTCGATTTCATCTTAAAGAAGAAACGTTAATGATATACTTAGGAGATTAATAGAAATGTGTAATTTCAATTCTAGTATTGAGAACACGCATAGTCACCATTTATCAGAAAGCTATAACTAAAATTAAACTGTACTTAGCTAAAAAAGATACAATAACTACCAAAAAGACAAGGAAAATGTCAGATTATGACATTCAAGGAGAGAAAATAGAGTTAGAAATTAAGAAACAAAGAATAGAGTTTTAAAGTCTAAGGAAATTATTAATACAAATTTTTAAATCTGTAAGAATTAAAGAAATTATAAGTAAGAATTAATTTTTGGATGAGCATTTTAGGTTAGCTAGAACAGAAAGGGGCAAAATGTTAAGAGTTTCCTCAAGAGTGCAGACTGAATTTGAGAATGTACAGGTAATAGAATGGAGAAGATAAAAACAACTTAAAAATAAAGAGCTAAGCAGGAAGCGTGGCAACTATGACGAGGAAGACTGCTTCATGTAGGGGAATCTACATGAAAAGAAATAAGGCAGGATAAAGTATAATTTATATAACAATAACATTGCCAAGAACAATGCTGAATTGTAAAGTGATTTACTGAACATTCATGAGTTTTGCACAAATTTTAAGGAAATTGTTATAAGCAATGTCTATAAGAAAAGGTAAATATGCACGAGATAAAAGGAGTAAATTATATAAGAAGGAAAAAAGAAAAGGAAAAAGGAAAAAAGGTTAGAAAACCCAAGAAAAACAGGAAAGCAGAAAGCTTTAGAGAAAAGAAAAAATCCAACAGTGTAATAGGTTCGTTGTAACCAGAATGTAATACGGAAGATTAAGTGAAGGTGAAATTAAAGGAAGTGATGTAAGAGCAAAGAGTACTACAAGGTCATCTATAGCAATGAGCTATATGAACACTGACATTTTTACAATGGGTTTTTAACAGAGTAAACTGATGCTAAAGTATAGCAGCCTGAGTGGGACAGAGGAGAAAGAAAGAAAAGGTTACATTGGACCAGGATGGAAAAAAAAAGTTGTCTTAAAAAATTAAGTCTTTTCAACAGCTTAAGCCTCAGAGAGTTCCTTAGTGACCTGATTTGTCAAATGGATTTTTGTCCCTCACTTGGTATATTCAGTTCACTGCATTCTTTTAACCCAGGTTTCAGTAAATAATATCTAAAAAATTAAAATGCTACAATGTTTAATTAATACCTTGGTTGAACTGGGTTTCCCCATCTACTTATCATAAACATCCTAGGATTACTTTAGGAGGACACACTTTCTGACTATTAATGACAATTCAAAGGTCCCAAAATGCAGGAAAAATATCCAGTTCAAAGTATCACTCCCTACAGCTACGGATTTCAACATGAGATATTATCTCAAAATCTCTTTTTGCAGTAACCTACTGCTCTACTAAACACTAGTAACACAAATCAATCTGGCATTCCCATAAACCCAGGGAGAATTTTCACACAGCTTTGACTGTAAGTGCATTCAGGTTGCAACAGCTGATCTCGGAAGAGAATACTGCTAAAAGAAATAGACTCCTTAAAAACAAATCAAACCAAACCAAAAAC
>NW_010415737.1:14887-15438 GCF_000710305.1 Buceros rhinoceros silvestris | reverse complement strand
TAAATCGTATGATTCGCTGCTACCCAGGCGCGGGTCAAAAAGACAGAGCCTGTCAGTCTGATAGCACGGATTCAACTGATTCATAATTCTGATGGCAGGGGAGGGTGAGCAGAGTACTCAAAAAGCTTTAAATCACTTAGTAAATATCAGCAGAGCGTTTCTCTGCTGCGGGCTGGAATTCTGCCGGCCGTGTCGTTAAGATCTTATCAGGGAGATGTTTCGCGATTTATTGCCCCTGTATGTCTTCGTAAGGGGGCCCTGGGGAGATAGAAGAGCTAGGACTTCTTTTGCAGCCGCAGAGGGCATATCGCTTTAAGCTGTACCCTCGCGGGGGGGTTTGGAGCGTTTCTCTGCTGCGGGCTGGAATTCTGCCGGCCGTGTCGTTAAGATCTTATCAGGGAGATGTTTCGCGATTTATTGCCCCTGTATGTCTTCGTAAGGGGGCCCTGGGGAGATAGAAGAGCTAGGACTTCTTTTGCAGCCGCAGAGGGCATATCGCTTTAAGCTGTACCCTCGCGGGGGGGGTTGAGCTGCAGTCTGTGTCTCTGAGT
>NW_010415737.1:14354-14843 GCF_000710305.1 Buceros rhinoceros silvestris | reverse complement strand
CCCGGGGGAGATA
Organism: Buceros rhinoceros silvestris; assembly: GCF_000710305.1. Classification (NCBI taxonomy): domain Eukaryota; kingdom Metazoa; phylum Chordata; class Aves; order Bucerotiformes; family Bucerotidae; genus Buceros; species Buceros rhinoceros. The sequence continues at coordinate 14,830 of NW_010415737.1, read as the reverse complement.
GAATAGCTAGTACTTCTTTTGCAGCCGCAGAGGGCATATCGCTTTAAGCTGTACCCTCGCGGGGGGGTTTGAGCTGCAGTCTGTGTCTCTGAGTGATTTTTTAAGGTCTCTAAAAGCAATCTCCACCCAGCTGTAAATTTTTCAGCGCTAGCCTCAGGCTTTCAGCAGCTCACTTTTAATCCTATGCTTTTGAAGATTTAAAAAACAACTTTCCCTCCCGGCAATTCGGCAGAATTCTCTGACCGCGGCACAAACAACACGAAATAACAAAAAAAACCACAAATTCCTGGGACGTCCCTTCCTGCCTTACTCAGAGGCAGCCGCGGTCACCCTTCAGCCTTCCCAAACACTGAAATTCGATCCTTACCGGATCAGTCGAGCACTCTCGCTGCTCCCGTGGTCGATCAGTTCCACGGAAAAATCGGAGACCCGCACGAGCCTCCAGAAATGTCACGACCCACGGACGGCTCTCCGCT
>NW_010415737.1:448-14040 GCF_000710305.1 Buceros rhinoceros silvestris | reverse complement strand
CTCTTAAAGCACTATAATTGGATAAAAGGGGTTAGATCCCACGTGGTGAATGTTTTGGTTAAAGCTAACAAAACAAGGCCAGTATAGATAGCATTTCCCACACGATAACACTGCAGCTGGGTTCGGCTGCGAAGTTTCCCGGAGAAAGTAGCATATTTTCATAGTTCCAATTTCTGCTAGAAAAATACGCCAACACCACTCAACCTGAACCGGGTTGAGAAGATTGCAGAACAGGAAGCTACCTTAGTTCCTGAAAGCATTGTCATATTTCAAGTAGATATGATTTTAAATTTTCATGAAAAGGTTTAGAGAGGACAGCAGAATTCTGGTGGAGTCTGGGAGCGCCAGTCTTTACAAAGTTCTTAGAAAACACTCTAGAGCATTCAGCCAGTTAAGTCTCTTTTGAGCATGAACACCAATCTTTGAATGAACAGCCATGGTCATACTCAGAGAGCAACACTTTCCTGAACAGCTTAAAAAAAACCCAAACCTGTCTAAGATATATTACCACAAAAGCAGCCTCTCAAAACAGCGACAAAATGCTCACATTCTCTTTCCTGAGTAAGTCAACAGCCTCCGTGCTTTTCAGCGTGGTTGTGAATGGATATTTGTATAGGACATGCTAGTAAAGGGAAGTGACAGGGAAAGGATACGAGGGGGAAAAAGAAGGAGAAGGGAAAGGAAAGAAGCCTGGACATATAAGCAGTAGTTTCAGTTTGGTCAGCTGTGTATGTATTTATTTGCCAGATCACATTACCTGCATTTTTTTCATTTATAATGTATCCTGCACAAGTCAGAGAGGGAAAAGTAAGTTCAGGTTTTTTGTGTCTTCGTTGACTATTAGTTTTTTGAGCTCACGTATCCTTTAGAGGACTTAGCAGGACCTTAGTTACAGAGTCTTTCTGGCCCCGTCTGCATGGACAGGTATATAGATTCAATCTCCTTCACCTGTATCCTAAGGGGCCAGGCACTATCCATGCTGTGGGGACAGAGCATAAAATGCCTACTGTAGGACTTAAACTGTTCCTGATTTAAGTCCCACTGATGTGATTTAGCTGGCTTAAGACAGCAGTCTAACCTGGATTGGCTCCAAGGTTGCTTCCTTTTAAACTGGGAGTAGTTCTGTACAGCCAGACTGCTGTCCTGAAGTGGATTTAGTGCTCAGAAATCCACATGGCTGCTCTCAACCTGCAAAACGCCTCTCCCTCTTCTGCTACCCTGTGTCCGAGCTGTAGGTTAGAGTAACAGCTCCAGTGACACCAAAGGGCATGCTGCTGCACCGTATCTCCTTGGCCATGGGTAGATCCTGAGTGCATTTTGTTTGTTTTGGTTTTCCTGTTCACCTGAAGTCCTACAGAAACAAGATTTGTACAGTCACTCTCTCTATCTTTGTGCATCTCTTCTTGTATCCGTTGCCAACAACTTTCTGCTTAGAAACCGTGAAATCTGACAGAGGATTAGTAGTCTCAAAACTGAACTAAGTTCCTACAGTTTTCTCAAAAATAAGTAGCCACGTAAAGGATGGAGATCTTATCAATATTATCTACCCATGAAAGAAGTGTAGCTGCACTAGCTTGTTCTTTAGTAAATACTGGAGAGCACATGTATGAGCACGTTGGTCAACCCCTGCCAACACAGAAGAATCATTCACAGAGTTATTACCTTCTCAGGTACCAAACTCTATTGCACTAAGATATAAAAGTTCAAATGTAACTAAGTTTTTTTAGTGCTGGGGCTTGTGTAACTTCTCAAGTTTTCTTGCTGATGAGGCTGCACCATTGTCATCTATATTTGTCTTGTAGTTCCTGCAGTTCACACCCAAGCTGAGGGATTTGAGATTAGGGGTGTGAAAAGGCTGGGAATTCCACCCAGGAAAAGTTTTTGAGACATTAAATACCAGAAAGTGTTTCAATTGAAAAGAGGGAAAATTGTGATTCTCTGAGTGACTTTTCTTGGCTCCTTGTGGACTGAAGTACGCAGATTACAGAAAGTCCTTTCAATGTCTTTTTCTCCTGAAAGTGTGTCAGTAGAATACATCACACAGGATGACTATAGGATTTTTCCTCTGTAACTGAATTCTGCACCACTAACATTTCACAAAACATTTAAAGTTCATCTATACCCCCTTTTTCAAACTAGAAGTGTTTCTGGAACAGTTTTCCTACAGCCTTACCTGCCTACGTAACTGATGAACTTTGTACTGCCTCCTGTGACTTCACTTGGCTCCCACAAAGAAGAGTACTAAACGGGGCAGCACACCTGGACTTCCGCAGTGCTGCTTTGTGCTCAGCTAGGAGGATCTGAAAACAGCTGGAAATGTTTGCAATGCCTAACAATAGGTCTAAAGGCAGGCGTGGGGGTGGGGTGGGGTGGAAATTAGTCTTGCTCTGCTCTGCCAGCCCCGGTTTCCCCATTCCTGATGTTTCACACTAATTTTCACAAAATCATCATACTTCTTTTTGTGTCTGTCGACAGGAATATCGTCCTAACAGACGGAAAAGTGATGTGCTCAAACAAGATGACACATGAAGAACAGAAACTTCCATGCCAGGATCTCCTCGATGAGCACAGATTGCAATACTTCCTGTAGCTGTGTCCCAAGGAGAAACCTGCATTCAGCGGGGGCAGTGAACACTGTAGTACGGTGTAAGGGAATACTGTCTTGGCTAAGTGCTGCTACCAGTCTTTAAGGATTATGGTAAATACAACAAACTGAAATAAAGGACAGTACCACCGTCGTAAACGGAAATCCTCAGATATATGTATTCAGCCTCACAGCTAACCTCCAGGACTCACGGAGGATGTTGTATGCCTCATATCAAAGCAAAACCAATCTTGTAGCTATTCATCTTTTGAGAATTATCAGAATGTAAGAGAAGGAGGAAGGCAAATGGAAGCCATTTAAAATTACCCTGATCCAGAGCTTCCAAGCATGAGAGAGGAACTATAACAGCTCAGGCTTGGGGGCTCCGCTTTTGTTAGTGGGGGTTTTTTGTGTTGTTTTTCTTTTTTTTCTAAATAAACACTAATAAACGTAACTAAATCTTAAATGACATAGAGTAATTACTTTCTAAGGAAAGCTTGGCATCATAAACAAAGGGCTTTCTGATTACACTTTTATCTGGATAAAACAGTATCAACTACACACTTTGCACTTCAGAAAATAGTTGCCCTTAAGCTGATGATATCTTAAACAGCTTTATCTGTGAAATTCATATCTGCAAATGTATTCAACTGTAGTATTTTCCAGGTGCAGCCAAAGAAAAGAAGAAATTATTGGCTTCTCCCTTCAGTACCAGCTTTTCACTATAAAAAACGTAATGTGTAAACAGAAATCAAGTTAGCCTTCAAAGAAGAAAACCTAATCCAAACTCAAGGCTTTGTTTTAAAATTGTCTAATCCACAGGTCACTAAAATCAAAATACTCTTCTATATTCATCATTTAATAGTTACCTTCATCTTCTTATTTCTTTTATATTTTTAAATACAAGATTAATATGCATAACATATAGTGAATTTACAAAATAATAGAAACACAAAGGCTTGCTCAGAACATTAGACTGCATGACTAAGCACAGCAATATCAGAAAGTGCTAAAGTTAGGGCTGTGCTCATATTTTAAATTCCCTTCTCTTCGGTACAAGTTACAGGATAATGTTATAATCTGATTTGGCACACAGGGACTGCTCAGAGCCCAGTGTTTTGAGTATTTTACAAATGAGATATTTAAACTCTGGTCTTGGATATGTAATATAAAAGTTATATTTTTTTACAGCTGTGGTCTTCATAAACATAAATTGCATGCTACTCCTTGAAGTACAGATGCTTGATTCTTAAGTTGGGGAGGCAGCAGAGTGGCTTAAGGTCATTATAGTTGTTTTCACAAGATTCCCAAACAAAGTCCGTGTGATCACCTACCCTCTCCTAGCACAGGACCTATAACAGCTGCATAGGTAACAGTTGCTATGTCCAACACTGAAATAACCACAGACCAGGTCAGGAATGAATGATGACCGGCAGACCTGCACTGCAAGGTGCCTGGGTTAGGAAGTCACATGAAATTCTCTGGTTTATGAGTATTGGACACATAGAAAGAACAAAAGTGAAACCAGCTCATCTCCAGGGACCTGAATAATCTGTGCAAGGAATGCTAGCCTGGGAGGTTTATGTTTCCTTAAAAGGAAATAATGAGATTAGAAAGTTCCAAGACGTGTTTGGGAGGGGGCTTCTTAGATAACAAATTACTTTTTCCCAAGGATAGGGCACTATTCCCAGGGTAAGCCTATGAGGATCCTGAAGACAAAACAGGATTGCAGTATCTTTTACGAATTACCCTCTACTGACAGGATTTTGTGTTGTTGGTAGTCTTTCAGACGCTTTCTGTGAACCAAAACACATGAAACCATCCTTCTTGCTAGGATCGCAAGAATGGGCCTGAGTTTTTTCCTCTATGCAGCTACAGTTTGAGCAGTAAGGTCTGAAAGGCAAAGAGGGTCGGACGAGGCTTTGGAAGGAAATCCTGGAGGATCACATTCTCTTGCAGTGCCAGATTTTCTGTGCAGCCCCATTTGTATTGTCATCTACTGTCCTCATCTTTATGAATAAACCTCTTCTGTTTCTTCGTGGTTTATGTCCAAACTTTCCCAAATTACAGCAATTCAGGAGGTTACCCAGAAATAAGAAGTCATTCTCTTCATGAGCACAGAATCACAAACCTGTATTCTAAGTATTGGCCAAACTTTTTTCTTTTTTTTCTTTTCCCCTAGTATTGTTTTCTTACTTTACTAAATACACCAATAAAAAAACTAGGCTCTTGGCAAATGTATTGCTTTTATTATGCCCAGTGGAAAGGTCAGCCCGTATTATTCTTCCGCTTTCCAACATCCTCATCTCATAAACTACGCATGAATCAAAGACTGGTGTGTCTATGTCAATAACCATAGGCTCAGACGTCTGGAAAAAGGGGAACTTAATTTTTTCAGTGCACACATGGGTTTGCTACTTCTGAGGTGCTAACAGTAAACGCCACTGAGTTCTGTTTAATCAGCTCTACCTCCGCTTGTCACTGCTAGTACTTAGCACTTCAGCAATTATCTCTCATTTATCCCATTCGACCTGGAAAACTGTTGAGCTGCTGCTTTCCAAATGCAGTCTGTGCGTGGATGGTTTTGTGTGTGACATCTCTAATGCAGGCTGGAACAGGGGCCCAGATTAGAACTTTTTTCTCCCACAAGATTTTTCTGAAATGGCTCTGCTGATGGCCCGTGTCTGATTATTTGCCATCTGCAGGTGGACTAAATTCAGAGATAGCATGAGTGGTTCTGAGAGCTATGGGATTTATTCAAACTGACTTTAGGGAATTTAAGGGTTTTTTACAGTATTGTGTTCCTTTCATATCACCAAACTAAGTTATTTTCCACTGTATTTAAATTTATCAATCCATGCTACTATTTGAACTACTGCTAAAATGAGAAGATCCCTGACGCACCGCCCAGACTTCATTTTAGTGTTGTCCAGCTTGATAACTTGGCTAATGAGCCAGGCTCCTAGATAGTCTCACAATACAAACATATAAATCAGAGTATTTTCTCCTTTTTTCTTCCTTTTTGCAATCATCTGTCCTGGTATAAGCTAAACAAGGCTGGTTTGATTTTGACGGACATATCAAACAAAACCAGTTGAAGTATTCCTCCCCTGCAGGTCAGCACATCTCACTGGCTGTGGAGTTTTTGAGAGGATGATGTTTCTTTAAAAACAGTGTGCAGAAAGAAATCATGCCTTTTCCACCCTGCCACTCTATCACGTCCCAGCTTCAGGAAACAAATGACATTAAAATAAAACCGTTCGTAATTACCCTACAGCATAATTAAGGCAAAAAAAAAAGGTAAAATGTTGTTTTTCATACTATATAGCTTCTTTTTTACCCTATCAAAGATAAGGTTAACTAAGGAGTGAAAGATAGTAAGAGAGAGAAATAAAACAAGGTTAAGTTCAAGACACAGTCACCACCGTGGATCCAGTGGCGTCCCATAGACCCGAAGTTCTATCCTGGTGGTCCAATCTTGAGAGGCAATTGCAATCATTATTGTGGATCCAGCAGCATCCCGTGGATCCAAAGTTCCATCCAATCTCAAGAGGGGCCAAAAACTTCTTCCCTGCTTTTATACCTTCCTCCACAGATATGGTTTCAAGGCTCTAGCCAATCCCACATTGGCATGTTTGTAGTTTGTCCAGTCTCTTATACTGTCCATGTGCTGCTCATGCAACCTTCGCTGCACAACCCGCATGTGCAGCCTATCTCTGTACCGAGAACCCGGTAGGCTACGGGATGTTACATTTACCACAAGGCTCTTTTTTGTTCCTTCATTTCTCAGACAGGCACAAATAAGATGCGCAGCTCCTCTGCAAGTGCATGGTCTTTACACGTGCACTGCAGCACCAGGCCCTTCTTTCGGTACTTTGCCAGCTGCAAGGCGTTCTGTCACTCACAGACAGGAAATACCACAACCTCGGTGGTGAAGCCTGAGACATCAGTAAAGCAGCAGTCTCTTTACACACTTCACCTGGCTGTGAACCCCTTTCTCACCCACACTGGGACATTGCTTATCAGTGCTGCTACCGCTTGGCTCGGCTCCTCGCAGCCAGCCACCCTGCTTGCCGCTGCTGTTTGTCACTCAGACCTCCGCTTTTGCCTCAGAGCCACCCCGCGTTGCTGCTGTCTGCTGCTCTACCCTCGCTTCACCCCAGGGCACACCGCGCTGCTCCTTGCTGCTCTTTTGGCAGCTGCTGCTCCTGGCCCCAGCAGGTCCCAGCTGCACTGTGTGCTGCTGCCATTAACTGACTGGTAGGGTTTTTTCCCTTATTTTCTTGTTTCCTTTACCCATGGTTTAACCCTCACCACACCAGATCCCTGATCCTATATAAACCTGTTAATCTTTTGTTTGTTTTCTGTATATAATATTTTTCTATTGTTATTAAAACTGTATAAGGTTCCCAATCTTAACAGAGTCCTCACCAACTTCTTTTTTCCTTTTCCTCTTACCTGTCTCCTTAACCCTTTCTCCTCGAACCGGGGAGGGGTTGACTGGAGAGAGAATTCATCCCTTGATTTGGCCAGCTCCAGCCAACTGGTGACATCAACCAAAAATCACTCTTCTAGTAACCGAGTATGTAGAAACACAGCAGGAAGGACAACCAGTGGCCCAAGAACAGAGCAGTTTAGTTATGGAGGGCTTAGCGCTTACCTAGTGCTCGCTGATGATGTGAACGCAAGCATGCTTTTCCTAACATTGTTTATTTGTAGACTCATAGAAGTGCACAAGAATAAACCTTACAGATGAAAGGCAGCCAGCTGTTGAGCGTAACACAGAAGCTAATAATTGCCACAGACCCTTTGCTTTTTCTCTCAATAGCAGGGACAGGGCAAATGGTCCATGCAGTCACTTATAAGGCTGTCCCTCTTGTCGATGGGACTATGAAGCAAGACTGCAACCAAGTACAAAAAAATGGGTCTGAGCCAAAATACGCTATGACCAATGCAACCTCCATTGACCTCTGTGGACCATGGATGTAACCCTAGAAGTAGTACGGTGTTTTTCACTGCTCATCCTGATTTTTTTTCTACCATAGTTCCTTCAGTACTTGAAATTAATAATTCAATTAAATCTGTTCAAGTACATCTTTCAAAACAGGACTTCTTCATAAACCCTTCCTACAAAATCTTGAGATGAGGCAGAAGACATGATCTAGTGATACAGAGGTTAGGATTTCTACATTCCTACTTCCCTAGGAGCAACTGCCTAGTTGCCTGAAAGCCTGAATAAACTTTTCAAGGAAGATGTGGGATGTGTTACAGGGTACAAGTCTTTTCTTAGGCCTAAAGAAACTCACAGCCCTTCAAAAATATTGCAGGTAAGTTTATCCCACTTCATAGCCTTACTGGGACCTATTCAACTGAGTATGAGTCACTTTTATTTCCAGAAGGTCTTCACAGTATATCAGCATGAGCAGGCTTAGAAAACTGTGAGTCACAATTGACTAATGACTCGTAACAGGTCAGTGAAACAACATGACATTGGCGAGGAACCTTTCCAGACAACAATTATTAACCAACAGCCGTTCACACTCGTTATCTGAGTTATCAGAGAAAAAATAGGAGCTAGTTTAAAGTTTAGGGTTTTGTGCAATCAAAGAAGGGTTAAAGGGGCACTTAAGGGGACACAGATATATGCTGTGCTAAACCGGAGCCCACACACACCCAGACTTTGTCTCTCTGATGAGACTATTTTACAATAAACAATCTGTGGTACCTGGACTGTCAGCTTTGGTCTACCCATGTTGGCATCTCCAAATCAACCCCGTATCAACTGCCACAATGCCTATGTTAAATAACAGTCATATACAGGGTTACTATCTGGATGCATTTTTACGAGCAAACCTGCATTATCCTTCAGCCTGTGAGGAACATTTAAAAAACGTCAGAACATGAATCCACGCTACCAAATTGAAAGCTAACAGTCAAGTTCAAATACCTGGCCTAGGAGCCTGACAAACACATATTTTGTTGCTGAAATTGCTACTTAGCAGTGTTTGCTATTTCAAAAGATAGCTTTCCTTTTCTTCCTGCGGTCACAAGGTGGTATCCTGGATACCTCTGCCATTTTCCTGCCACTCTCAACAGGAAAACAACTGACAGACTGGGATAGTATATCTTAGCAAGCATCAGTACCTACTACGTATTCCTACATGTCCCTTTTACTTACACATTTGTTGATGTAAGTATCTAGAATATAAACTTGACTACGGCATGAGGAAGCCAACATTTCAAAACCAGACAAACTGGTCCATGCAAACCTGTTTGCCTTAGGCCTATGTGTGCCATTGACAATATATTGAACTCTTTTTGTTAATTAGGCACATTTTTTCAGTTCTCAATCTAAAAAAATGTATTTCTATTTTTTTCCTGGTAACAGAAAATGTCAGTTCTGTTGAAATAACATTAAAAATTTGTGTATTTTATTTCCAGGAGCTTGACTGAGCTGGCCTGATCAATGGCTCTGATAAACAAGATAACAAGAACTGCATGTTAAGATATTAAGCTCTTTTAGTTTAATCTGATTAGTTTTAATTTTTTTAAAAAATAATCTCTTATCATTTATCACTACTTTAATCCTACATGAATAGCATCTGTGCAAGATTTTAAAACCTTGTTCTATCCATGTAAAATGGAAAGACATAGAAGTACAATGTAGAGCACTCTGTTAAAATACCAGTGCTACTGTCCTTGGGGTGAAAAGAAAACGGCAGCAGCAGAAAATATATCCTCTTACAGTTTATAGGAAAACACAAAGAATCATATATGTGTGTATATATATATATATAAAAAAATATCTTGTATGCATACAGACCCACACATGACATTTCTAATCATCACTGTCCTTTAAAGTGAGATGCAAATGACTGTAAACTGCTGTTGTCTTCTAAGCATGGTAAAGTAAACAGAACATTATCACACAGGCTGTAAATGTTGCCTGAACAATAAGCACAAATAAATTTGTCAATAAATGTCTTTCTTTTTCCTAATCCCATAATGACCATGACCAGAGTTTTAATATATCAGTTTGAATTTATTTATCCAGTTGTGCGCAACTCAGATGTGTCTCAGAATATGGATACTTATGAACTGTATGCTGTAGGAGTTCCATTTGCAGAACTAGTATGGCTCCATTTGTGCTGGAATTGCTTAAGCTGTTGCTGGGTGAGTTTTGTGCTTTGACTAGAGAACGTCAAAACATTTGAAAAGTGAGGAAGGTGATGGTCAGAAATGTATAAAAAAATATAGAATTAATTTTTCTAGCACATGTGGAAACTGCACAAATTCTGCTTTTATATTTGCTTTATGTGATCACCCATGCTGGTTGAATTTGATCACTGAGCTCAACATTACAGAGTCAAAGGAAGAGGAAAGCATAAAACTGTCAGTGTTGTTTGCTTCTGGGAATCTATTTTCAGCATTGCTGGAGTCTGGTTGAGACTTTTAAAAATGCATGGAGGTCCTTCCGTTGACTTCAGTACGTTTGAGGTCAGATTTTTCTGAAATACAGACATTAGAGATTAGCCAATTAAATACAAATAATCTTCCTTTGGGCAGCTCCACAAATCTGCGATTTACATAATGTGGTAAAGGCTGAGCTAGTTTTGCTTATCTGTATCAGCAGATTGTCTGTTCCTCCTTATGCAAAGGCTGGTTGATGCAAGTCAGCATTAAATAAAAGCCAGTTAAACCCAATTATGTGTTCAAATCAATAACTGGAACAGGGACAGTGGAAGCTGAAGAAATGCTCCCCAAAAATTAAGAATTTGTTGGAAAGCTAATCCATACTCATGAGAAGTGTGATAACCAAACAGAACACATGCATTAGCATTTTCAGACTCAGGAATTCTGGTGGCATTTGCCTTTCATTTGTGATGACTACACAATATAACTGGAATGCCACACTTTCAAATTAAAGAAAGCTGGTATTAAAAAAAATAGCTATAGTACGTAGAGGATAAATCAAATAAATGTTGTGCCAATCCACTTTGGTCTCCAACACGATAGTTTTAACGAAGGCTTAGGACATGCATCTAAGGCTTTTGAAAATGCAAAGACATGCAGACTTCCTCCTGTGTGCTTCTCTACAGCCTCTGGAATGAAAGCATATTAGTCTGTAACTGGTCTAGCCAAGGCGCTAGCACAGTACAAGTTGTTATGTTTACTACAGTTAATGTCATTTCAGTAATGTAATGTATATAACAATGATAAATAGAAAGGATGTTTCCCAGCTTTTAAGTACCTGTGAAAATAAAAAACACTCCCAGCAGCTTGCTACAGAAGTTCAGCTGCAGCTGCCTCCCACAGATTCCTGCTCCTAATGCTGCAAATAGCATTGGAAAGAGATATAGTCGGAAATGTCTGTGTGTTAGTAGAGGACTATATAATCAACATCCTTTAGATAGTTCATATGCAACAGTAGCATAGCCTGTTGCCTAGAAGAAAAGGCAGTAGAGCACAATTCTCAGATGAAAATGTCTTTTTACTTTTCCATTCTAAGTGTGTTTTGTCTCGTATTACCTCACATGGAATATAGTAGATAGGATCCCTAAATTTCTATCCATGATCAAGTGCTAAGAATAGGAAAAGTGCCATCTAAATGAAAGTATGTTGTTAGAGAACATCAAGTTGTCTATCTAGACATCATCAGTTAAAGTGTTCTTGAGTCAGCTCAAAAGCCGCAGCAGAAGGTAGCTTGGTGAGCTGTTTTTATAGTACAGATGCTAACATCGAAAGCTTCTTCAGCTCTTCAAATAGCTAAACTGGGTCCCCCTGCCAGCACACAAGGTAAAGAATTTACGTAAACTGAAAAATTCTTGGGAGTATTCTTTCCAAACCAAAAATGAGATCCATTTGCATCACAGAGTGGAGTAAGCTTGCTTCATAGCACCGGATCTACAGCTGCTCTTCAGAGTACGTAAAAGTCAGCCCTGAAGCTCCAAGCTCCCCTTCTGATCCCAGGGAGTGAGACAAAGGGAAGCAGAGGGTTTAGAAAAGCACGCTGACAAATGCAGTATTTTACTCCTAATACACACAGACATAAGCACACATGCTATAGCTGCCACCCATGAGTACATAACGTAAAACAAAACTACTGATTCTAGGCTTTTACTCTTTGTTGTTGTAACAGTGTTCAGGAAACTTTCAGGAAGACCGAAGGCAGAGAGGTGTCTACGTAAGGGGCTGAGATGCTGAGAAACACGCTGGCTATGTTACCAAAACTCCTGTTTACACGTTCAAGAATTTGGCCTGGCTCTGCCAGCATTTATAGTCTTTGAAGTAGGTTCCTAAGAGCAAGCACAAGTGTATCTTTCATGCATTCACGCTACTGTGACACAACATGGTCATGTCTGGACAAGAAAAGACTACATCCTTCTTAAGGGACTCAGTTACCGAAGGATGCTGATTCTTGGTGTCATCTGGGGGAGCGCAGCTTACCCTTTACCACAATGGTTAGCATAACCATCTCCCACTGTTCACTATGCGCTCATAACGACGTCTTTAAAAAGCTCGAGCTGGAATAAAACGTTTTCTGGAACACCCTGTTTAGACTTATAAAAAGAGCTTCTGGTCTAAGTCACACTCAGATCCCAGTTAAACCATCTGCCCCGAGGATATTTTTCTAGCTCCAACTTCTCATTGACCTCTGCTCCAAAGCACCATGAGGCAGCAAAACGGTATTCCTCACACCTCGATCTGTGGCAAGGTGGTGGTGGGATGTGCAACAAGAAGGCTGGAGACCAGATCACAGAATCACAGAATTGTGTTGGTTGGAAGAGAACTTTAAGATCAAGTACAACCATTATCCTAGCACTGCCAGGTCACCACGAAGCCATGTCCCTAAGCACCACATCTACATGTCTTTTAAATTCCTCCAGGGCTGGTGACTCCTCTATTTCCCTGGGCAGCCTGTGCCAATGCTTTACTACACTTTCTATAAATAAATATTTCCTAATATCCAGCCTAAACTTACCCTGGCGCAAATTGAGGCCATTTCTTTTTGTCCTATCACTTGTCACTTGGGAGAACAGACTGACCCCCACCTCGCTGCAACCTCCTTTCCAGTAGTTGTAGAGAGTAATGAGGTCTCCCCTGAGCCTCCTTTTCTCCAGGCTAAACAGCCCCAGTCTCCTCAGCCGCTTCTTGTAAGACTTGTGCTCTAGGCCCTTCACCAGCTTTGTTGCCCTTCTCTGGACACGCTCCAGCACTCAATGTCCTTCTTGAAGTGAGAGGCCCAAAAGTGAACACGGAATTCAAGATGTGGCCTCACTAGTGCTGAGTAGAGAGGGACAATCACTTCCCCACTCCTGCTGGCCACACTATTCCTAATACAAGCCAGGACACCATTGGCCACCTTGGCCACCTGGGCACACTGCTGGCTCATGTTCAGCTGGCTGTCCACCAATGTCCCCAGGTCCTTTACTGCTGAGCAGCTTTCCAGTCCCTCTTCCCCAAGCCTGTAGCACTGCAGGGGATTATTGTCCTGCACCCAAGTGCAGGACCTGGCATTTGGCCTCTTCGAACCTCATACAATTGGCCTCTGTCCATCGATTCAGCCTATCCAGATCCCTCCACCTTTCTATCAGACGAGCGCTCCCACCTAACTTGGTGTCATCCGCAAACTTACTGAGGATGCACTCGATCCACTTACTCAGATCATTGATAAAGATATTAAAGAGAACAGGACCCAAAACTGAACCATAGGGGACACCACCTGTGACTGGCTGCCAGTTGGATTTAATTCCATTTGCCATGACTCTTCAGGCCTGGCCATCCAGCCAGTTCTTCATCCAGCAAAGAATACAGCTGTCCAAGCCATGACAGCAAATTTCTCCAGGAGAACGTTGTGGGAAACAGTGTCAAAACATTTCCTAAATTCTACATAGACAACTTCCACAGCCTTCCTCTCACCTTCTCATAGAAGGAGATCAGGTTAGTCAAGCAGGACCTGCCGTTCATAAACCCATGCTGACTGGGTCGCATCACCTGCTTGTACTGT
>NW_010415737.1:0-380 GCF_000710305.1 Buceros rhinoceros silvestris | reverse complement strand
CTCGTGAAAGCATGAGTTCAGGTAAGTAACGCGGGCCCTGCCGTTCATAAACCCATGCTGACTGGGTCTCATCACCTGCTTGTCCTGTACATGCCGTGTGATGGCACTCAAGACGATCTGTTCCATAACAGCCCCTGGCACTGAGGTCACACTGACAGGCCTGTAATTCTCTAGATCCTCCTTCTGGCCCTTTTTGTAGATGGGTGCCACATTTGGTAACCTCCAGTCGACTGGGACCTGGCCAGTTAGCCAGGACTGGTGGTAAATGATGAAAAGTTGCTTGGTGAGCACTTCCGGCAGCTCCCTCAGTACACTCGGGTGGATCCCATCCAGTCCCATAGACTCGTACGTGTCTGAGTTGTGCAACAGGTCACTGACCA
>NW_010415736.1:48272-55439 GCF_000710305.1 Buceros rhinoceros silvestris | reverse complement strand
AGTTGTTAGTTACTTGATGCTGACAGTAATGTCAAATGTTGTCTTGTCTGCAGACAGTTACCGATCTGTCAGTGGGTGAGAATTTTATTTTATGCCTCTTTGTAGAAATTGTTCATTCCTTAGAATGAACAGTTATTAGTTAATAGATTAGAATAAACAGTTGTTAGTTACTTGATGCTGACAGTAATGATGTCAAATGTTGTCTTGTCTGCGATTTTCTTTTAGGGAACACCTGAAAAAATCATGGCAAAATGTTATACAGGAGTCTGTTTCCCTGGAATCTTCTCAATTTTAGTCTAATTTTTTATTGTGACAAGATTTGGGTCTGTTTAAGCATTGCATTGCTCAATAATCTTCTCAGGGCGATGACAGATAACGTTAGATATTCATGCTGAGTAGTATTGGACATGTTCTCCTACCAGAAAACATATTGCTCTGCTAAACTAATTATAAAGCTGCCTTAAAGTGGAGGGCTTCTGCTGCTAAGTTACAATCCAGTAAGCTAAATATTGGAAAACTATTTTCACTAAAGTATTTGGACACTCTTAAAACCTGATTAAAAATTAAGAGTGTGACTGAGTAAAGAGGACATCTTTAGCAGGCTTTTGTTTCTTTTTTTCTGATGTCATTTCATAACTGCTCACTGCCATGAGATTTACTTAGGAAGTTCCTTTTGTTCTCTCACTCCATAGCATTGTGTATCTGGAGTGAATTTTGGTGAAGTTAAGTGGGTTGGTTTGGTTCTCTCCTGTGTCAAGACCTGCAAGGTCTCAACAGAGAAAATCAATAAATGAAGATTGCAATTTTCTTTTCCATATTACCACAATAGATGATATGTTGAAATTCTGAAGTAGGAATTGGCATAGAAGATGACAGAGATGTGAGAACCCCCACACTCCTCAACAGGAAAAGAGGGCATCAAAAAGGAAGATAAGGCTTAAAAAAGGAAAGGAAATATACAGAAGAATTTTTACCTTTTTTTGTACCTTTCCTACCTTTTTGTACCTTTTTTCCATGAGATCTCTCTATTCCTCTGCTGCTCTTAACCCTGTGGTCCTGTGGTCCTCTGCTGCCATATCCTACCGCAGAGATGTCTGACTGCATGGTCTCAGCCCCACTGTTCAGCCTGTTACCGTTTCTTTTCTCTCTTTGTGCCGTATGGAAGCAATGGCGAATGATAGATTGATCTATAGACTAACTGATGCTTTTGCAACATGGCAGCAGAACTATGGTGTTGCTCCAGACCTTGCTTACATCACCATTAATTCCCTTAAATAACGTAGACAATCATGGCAACGCATTTTCTTAATAGGTGTCATGGTGGCTAGTGAGGATTTAATTTATATGGTTAGACAAGTCAGGCTCTGCATAAGCTCTTAGTACCAAGTGGAGTGGTCATTTTGCTGCCCTGACCTGATCCGGAGAGTTTCTCTCTCTCTCGGTAGAGATAAATCCGTTTGTTGTACAGTCCATAACAAAGCTTATGTTGATATATAAGGGAACACTCTCAGGGCAAGAACAGAAATGTTTAATTATACAATATACCAGTATAGGCAGATAAGAAAAATTATGTCACTAGTAACAGTTAAGATTGGTGAGTGCTTTCTTGTGTGTCCTTTTCTGCGTAGAAATTCATATTCAGCCTTTTTGTTTCTGAATAAGGCCACAACAAATACAACGATCTGAGTACTAAATCTCGAAGTCATATGTTAAGGGTCTGCTTTGATTTACTAGGTGCTGTTTTTCCTTTTTTGTCTATGAAGTATACCTAAAGATCTAATTACTTTTAATTTTAGATGATAATAAAAGTAAAATCTACCCAAAAATATCCTACCTTTAACTAAAACTCTGAAGTATGCACAATTCTCAGAATTCAGCTCAAAGCTTTTGAAGTCTGTGATAAATGTCAAGTTGGCTTTGATAGGATTTTATCAGGCACTTACAGTTACATTTTCATCTTGCATTAATAAATTTCATGGCATATTACACATTGGCCAGTTATTTTTCATGTGCTGTCTACTGTTTTTCTTGGGCTTTATAACTTTGCTAGACAAAATAATTCTTGATTTCATCTCATTCCTTTGTCATAACAATCATTGATATGGAAAAAAGCAATCTCATAACAAAGTTAGACTTTTCAATCAGTAATTAAAATTGATCTGATTAACATTCATTTTAAGTTCAGATCTTCACAATAGAAATAATGGGCTGTATTGAATATTCTTTTTTAGATATTAGACTTTGAGATATCAGTTGACGTAATCTTAACATTCAGAGCTTTAAAGTTGATTCTTTCAAAAGATAAAGCAAAGGTCTGACATCTAGAAAGAATAATTTCTTTGGGGTATACTGAGCTTTATCTGTCTCAAATCGCTTGAAAATGTTAATTAGCACCAAATAAAGAACAATGAAAAATGTCTTCAATCTTCCTTAGAGACTAAGATTTGGGACGAATAATTTTACACGTGAGTTGACTATGCAAGTGTAAAGAGATTTAAATATCTGATTTTAATAGGTTTCATCCCACTGGGAGAGACACTTTTGATTATCTATGACCTATACTAATTATTGTGATTCTCCCTGTAGGCTAGCCATAATTTTAGTAACTAATCAAACTAAGCCTGAAGGTTCTGTAAAATACCAAATATGTACTTGCACTCCTGCTAGTTGCCAAGTTCATACTTGCTACATAACCTTGTTTCAGTTTCTTCAACTACTTATTCTCCAGCCATCGAAATATTTACCTTGTAAGGTAGTATTTCTTGGAAAGCAAAATAAAATTAATAACAAATAATCACTACTTTGATTTTGGTTTCAAGTTAAGCATAGTCATAAAAAGACTCAGTGTAAATGAAAGTTGGCTTGGTGGATGCCGAGGCCTGAAGTGTGTCAACAGTGCAATGGTACAGACTAAGTCAGCTTAAAACTGGTGTGCAGTTGACAGAACCGACCTCACCTCGCTTTATTTAGGTCGGTATCCATTAGTCTTATCCATTAGTATATACACCAAGAGGACTTCTGCAAAGCAGGCTTGAGGAAGCTCCCTAGAATCAGAACAGGATATAGCGCTCTGCTGAGGTGAGAGTCAAGACTGTGCTTCCAGAAATGCATTGGCTGAGCTGAAACAGGAAATGTTGTGTTTGTTCATCACAGTGCTCAATCCAGGAAAAGTTATTGGACAGCTTTAGGCAGTCTCTTTCTCTGTTCAGTATCTATGGCTCTGTGTCTTAGTAGTATTAATTGGAAGAGATTTTAACATCGTCCTCTAAGAGAGAGTGTGTTGAGCTTATGCTAATGTAGGTCAGGGTAAATTTATAGAAGTGAGGTATGGTACATGGTTTTAGCTGTGTATACGGTGTGGCGTATGAATCCTAGAGTCAAACCAGTTTCTTGAAGTGAAATGTTTTCAGAAGGTCCCTGTTGAAATGCTGTTCAGAGATGTCTGTAAGATAAATTCTTGTCAAAGCACAGAAGCAGGTTGAGTTATATATGATGGAAACTAGCATTCGCATGAAAGGAAATATTGTCCTTATTCTACTAAGCATCATGCATATGTAATAATACCTAAAATATATGTATTTATAAACATTGTAAATATAGGGACAATGAAGGAAATTCTGGGCTTACAAATACGTGGGTCACTCCAAAAGTAATGCCTCCTATTAGTATTTCCATGGAAACTAAAACAAAGGGCACAATAACACTATTTAATAGAGCAGATTCTCAGCTACAAAACATTATTTTTCAACACAATCACCACCACTTGCCATGCATTTTCACCAGCGATAAACCAGAGCCTGCATGTCGCACTTACAAAAAATCTGCACCACAGGAGGTCACCCACTGCTTCACAGTTGCCGTGATGGCATTGCCAGCCACGCCTCCCCTTGCTGACACCTACTGTTTGGTCTCTGAAAACCTTCAGCAAGCATCAATAAATGTCAATGGGTGCAATTTTTTTCCACATGGAGGAATTAAATGATGCGCCTTAACTCCATATGCACTGCCATGTCAGATGCCGTTTTGTCAGACTGCCCCTCTGCTGCCATCTGTCACATGGCAACAAAATTTAACAGTATGTTGTCAGGAAGGTTCAACCTCTACTGCCAGATCACCAACATCTGCCTCTGATGTTGTGGGCCAACATAATAAAATAGGAGGCATTATTTTCAGAGCAGCCTTCAGGAAGAAAGACTATTGAAGGGAAGGATGCTGAAAACAAGGAAGTGAAGAGTGACTACTATTCATTTGCCTCACATACAGCAATAAATACAAAATCTGTACGTTTCAGATAATCTCTGAGCTTCAGACTCACCTGGTGGATGAGCTCAATGTGAAGGTATATAACTACGCGTCGTATCAAAGGTGGAACTAAGCCGTACCTGACATTGTGTCATTGTAACTACATGAGTTGTGTCACTGTAACTACGGAACAGAAAAATCAGAAAGAACAATTATCGTGTTTCACTTTCTCAAGGTGCTGCTTATATTTTTCTATTTCTCGAATCCCTTTTTACTTTTGTATTTCCCAAATACAGGGTTCATAGCTCATATGTGGGTGCTAGTGCTCTTTCCTTCAGCATGGCTGTACGCAGAGACCTTCTGGTTTTGAACTGTCTTCAGGTGTTTGGCCATGGTAGTGGCCACCTCATTCATGTTATTTGTCCAGAAATGAAAGAGGAGTTGGTTTGCATCTCTTTGGACTGCCAGAATTTCTGCAACAGCCCCAAGGAGAGGAGTTTTCAAATGTGACAGCTTGCTTGCACATGCACTTGTCTTTATCTCTTTCCTGTGCAGGCTGTATGGTGTTTAGGTGTGATGGAAGGAGAAAATAGCTCCATTTTTCTGTGTCATTTCTGGACAATTGTTTTTGGTTTGACTGGGACTGTAGTAAGTTGAGTGCTGGAGAGCTGACACTGAATCCCTCATCTTTTATACCCAGTGTCTCTTGGTAGAAGACTACATACACAACCCACAGTAATCAATATCTTTGTGGGAATATTTTCCCAATTATAGTTTTTCCAGGTCTTCAATTGTTTTACCTTGGTTAGAAGAATTTTTTGTATAAATTACATCACTTTTTTCTGTTCCTCTGTTACTCTCTCTTCTACATGGTTCTCAGCCCATTCTGTAGATGCCACTGTCATTAGTGTCTTCCCATCAGCTCTCTTCCACTGTCACAGAAGCCTGTTTTCTCTTCGCTGAGTTGCTACAGACTGTGCTTATTGCTAATGCTTCCTAACGATCTCTTAACCCTTTTGGTCTCTTCTGCCTGTTCTTTTCAAGCTGTAGTTTCTCAAGGCCCCTTCTGCGCGCTATTGTTTTCTATTCTGCGATGCATGACTACAGCAGCACTAGACTGTCCTGTCGCAATACACTTGGTACCAAAAATCATGGTTACTACACTCAGAGAACGCAAACCTTGAAAGGAGGTTTAGCTCCATAAAAATAAAAACCAAGGCCATAAATTTTACAGGTTTCAAATTTGCTTTCATGAATGCTCCATCTGTAAAAAAAGTAGAGCTTCTATCTCAAACAAATTAGAGGTGTCTAGGAGTGTAGCATTCTTCAGTGTTAGTGTTTCAGGCTGTAAAGTTATGCTAGCTGCTTTGTCTTACTCTGTAGTGGATTTCAACATATTCTATATTGACTTTCAAGGCTGATACGGTCTTGAAAGTCGGGGATGGACCTCTGAGATACACCACCGTGTACATAAGGCTGCTCAACATTTCCAAAGGTAATCTATGTCCTTTTCTGTCAAATTCCTGTCCTCTGCTGGTTCTGGGGCCCATGAATAAATGCTAGTTTTTAAGACTTGCTTTTGAGGTACAGTAAGGACTACCAGTGGTGGAGTGAAAAATGTAAACAATTTTAACAGGTCTCAAGGTGGGGACGTTAGGTTTAGATTAGATCTTTTTCTGCCAGAAAAACTCCAGTGAAGTGGCTTGAAACTCATTCCTTTTCCTTTTACTTTCCTGTTGAAATAGTATTGCTGGATTTACATGGCTACTGTGCATATCTAGATATACTTATCCATATAAGTAGCACGACTGATAAAATCCAACCCACAGTAAAACCAGGGAAAAACAGCTTAATAGTGGTGATTTCAGAACACCAACCTACAAACTGCTCCGATGACACTCCTAATGCATTGCTGACTTGCTACTCATCGTCTTGGACTACAGGCAGAGAAGCTCCAACCTTTCTGCCTGTCCTTGTATACGTACTACCGGAAATTCTGCATTAATTACTGCTTTCTACAGGTAAAAATATTTCCCAGGTCTTCCCTTATACTATCTTGAAATCTAGGGAGATTATATCTACTGTTTGCTTTTTATCAAGCAAGTCAGTTATCTTTCAAAGAACTTACCGAGTTTATCTGGCAAGTCTACATTTGCTAAATCTACACTGGCTTTTATCTCATTATCTGTTTATTTGCTTGTCTCCCATGCACGTTCCTTTAAAATGTTTTCTCAATTCTGAGTTAATGAACTCAGGCTAATGGACGTGCAGGTGGATGGTCATCCCATCCTCTTTTGTAAAGTGAGGTACTTATTCCCTGTGCAACATTTGCCTGCTATACCTGTGGCTGGCTTGATCAACTCCCTTTAGGGGTCAGACTGCTCCGAGGTCATAAATCAGAGTTTCTAGGTGTTTTGCTGCTATGCCTTAAGCATCAGACTTCCCTCTCTAAGACAGAATTGCATTTCAGTAAAAACATTTCAACTGCTTGGAATTTTTTTTTTAAATCCTTCCAAGATAAGCTTAAAAATGTTTATTCCATAATGCAGAACAGAACATAGTGCTTTGAGTTCTCCCTTCCCTACCTCCCTGTCCCGGTTTAAGATAAAACCGGTTTGGTCTGTTAGAAGCAAACCAGTTGAAGTATTCCTTCCGCCTGCACATCACTACGTCTTACTGAATGTGGAGCTTCTTGGTGGGACAATGTCTCTTTAAGAAGCTGCATGCAACAGGGAGAGACTGTGTTCCTTTGCCATTTGCTGCCCTGCTGCTCCACTGTCCGCAGCCCCCTGCTCTGGCCTGCACCACTGGCGTTACAGTTGCTGTGGTTACAGCCGTTGCCTGCCGTGGTTACTGCTCTGAGGGGACTGGGCTGTGGTTGCTTCTGGTGGATTGCTGGCTGCTGCTTGCTTGCTGCTGCTCGAC
>NW_010415736.1:17229-48141 GCF_000710305.1 Buceros rhinoceros silvestris | reverse complement strand
CGTGCTTGCTTGGTGCTGCTCCACGAAGGCGCCTGTCTCCCAGCCGATATACTGCTCACTCCTGACCGCTGGCCGATCTGCTAGCTGCTGCTTGCACTACTGCTTTGCCCTGCTGCTTGCACTACTGCTTTGCCCTGGAGTCTGCTTGCTGCTATTGCAGTTACTCCTGTGACTGCTGGCTCCACCGATGTGCTGCTGCTCCCTGGCCTGGAGGCTGTGTGCAGCTGCTGTTATCTGGTAGTTTGTTTCACAGTTTACCCCCCTCTGCACCTGATCCTTGTATATATTTGTTAACCCCGTGTTGTTTGTTGTGTATAATATTTTTCTGTCATTATTAAAATCATTTTCGTTTCCAGAACTCAGCTGAGGCCTCTCCCACTCTATCTTTTCCTTTTATCTCTCTCCTTAACCCCTTTTCTCCTGGAACGGAGAAGGGGCTGATTTGGAGAGAGAATTTGTCCTGTGGTGTCACCGCTTGGCCCAGGTATGCCAGTTACAGGACAAGTTCTTCCTCTTTCTAAATAACCTCCCTCTGCTTCTGGGAGAGAAAGGGTCAAGAGCAGAGGTAAGAGTAAATAAAATAAACGTTTGTGAGACCTCTTAAGTTTGGGAAACTAAAACAAGTTTAATAACGCTAGAACAAATATATAGAGAAAAACAAATGAGGTATTAACAGGTTTGTATGGGCTTGGGAAGCTGGTGTAGTGAGGGTTAACCTGCGGTTGGGGAAACAAAAGCGAAAGGGGAAAAAAAAATATACCAAGCAGTGTCAAAGTGGTGGGGGCCACGTGGTCAGCGGATTGCGGGAGCAGAGCAAAGCTGCAGCGGCTGAAGCAAATACAGTAATGCCGCATATAAGTAGAAGCCGAGCTGAGCCATGAGGTCACGGGTCTTGAGGGAGTGGTGGCAGAAACGGCAGCAGCGGCAGGGATGAAGCAGCAGTGCAGGCCGTCTCTTGCGGCGCAGGGTGGCAGGAGCAAGGGTCTGTCCCGTGTGGCACTGGGGATCACAGCAGCAGTAGCGAGAATCCAAGCAGATCTAGGTGCCAGTGAAAGAGGAGGCAGGGCAGACCTTGTACTCTTGTACTTTAGCAAGCAGTGAGGCAGGACTGGAGCTGCCGGTCAGCAAGAGGTGAAGCAGCTCTGGGATGGATGCCGGCACGCTGAGAGAGAGAGCCCGAGCAAGCAGGAGGTGCACGCCCCGGCAAGCCCGGAGGTATCTCTGTCCCTGCGTGGCTCTTAAAAGGATGGAGAGCCGGCCAAAGTTTTCACAACCAGTGAGATGTGCAAACATAAATGGGAGGGATACATCATGATTGTTCATTTTAACCAGTTTTTCTGATCTAACTGTTTTTTCCCTAACCCAAGACACGGGGTTTGGCCCTGCCTCAGCCAAACCAGTGACACTCAGTGAAGGTGCTACTGATTAACAGAAAATGCTAAGGATTTCTGACTGAGGTGTGATTTTTCTTGAACTACTGCAGGCAGCAGAGTACTTGTCATATGTAAATGTAGTCCAGGATTTGAATTACTGTGGCCCAGTGATGCCCGTGCCCAGGCGCACCTTGAATAAGCTGAGATTCAGACTTTGGCTGAGTTTCCTGTCACACCCTTAAGAGAAATAAACGTTCCCTAATTAGCAAGCTTTGGCTATACCAGCACACGCTCTTGGGCTGCTGGTATATGATTCGCTTTGTGATGTGTCAGCCAAGGCTGTACCTACAATAATTACTTCACCTCTCTATCGATAATTTATAAATCTAAATGCACACACAGATTTTACTAACAGGATTGTTGAGTTATTAAATTATTTGGCCAGGGCTTGAAGTCTTAATTGCTTCCTGAATCATGATCTCAGAATTTGGCCCACTGATTGCCATATATCAGTAGATGAAATATTCTACAAGCACCTGGGAGAAATCTCACGATCTGTGCCACTTGTTCGTGTGGGCGATGTGAAGTTTGGAGGCCACCTTGGCCACAGTAATCATGAGTTAAGAGTTTTCAATTCTTGAAGCAGTAGAACTGCCACCTTGGACTTCCAGAAGGCAGACTTTGACCTTTTTAGGAGACTAGTTGGCAGGGTCCCTTGGGAGGCATTAGAGTCCAAGAGGGCTGGACAAGCCTCAGGAAGCTTCAAAGCTCAGGTGCAGGCCATCCTGGTGAGATGTAAGACGAGCTGGAGAGGTAGAAGGCTTAAGCTCAGGAAGAAAAGGAAACTCTACAGCCTATGGAAGAAGGGGCAGATCACTCAAGAAGACTATAAGGTTTTCATGAGGCTGTGAAGGGAGAAGATTAGAAAGGCCCAGCTTGAACTTGGTCTGGCCACCACCATATAACACAACAAAAAATGTTTCTATAAATACATTAACACCTAAAGGAGGGCTAAGGAGGGTCTCCATCCTCTGCTGGATGCAAGGGGAAACGTCGTGACCAAAGATGAGGATAAGGCTGAGGTACTGAATACCTTCTTTGCCTCAGTCTTCAATGGTCAGACCAGCTCACTGAGTGCTCGGCCTCTTGAACCGGAAGGCAGAGGCGGGGAGCGGATTTGGCTTTTGAGAATAACTTTCACATTGTTCCAACACTTTGTACATGATTTTTGTCCAATTAATACAAGAGAAGAACTATCCTGGTTTACTGTCTTAAAGTATAGGACAGATTTTCTCGAAGGATCTCAACAATCCAAGGTATTTACATTTAAATGTAGGAGATATTCCTTTAAAATAGCAGAGTGAACAAGGGAACAGAGGAATAGGAACTCTTAAACATAAAGTTAAATGTCCAGCTGAGTGCTTTGCTTCTGATGCGATTTGAGGTAAATATATAGCTAAGAGTAGTAGTGATATCACTTAATCTGGACGGAAAATAGACTTTTTAATGCCTAGAGACCAATTTGATCAGAAAACCGAAGAAAACATAAGTTGTGGTTCTTTCAAATTCTTAGTAGTTTGAGTGTTATTGGTATTACTCTAAATAATTGGTCACAGGGTGAGCTTTATGGTGTCTCTATCTATATAACTGCTGTTTCAAAGTCAGTGTGAAGTAGAGTTGTCTAATAACTATAAAATACCTTAATTAGATTTTCAATATATTTAGGTACTTAAGTATTTTAATCGTGCTCATCATAAGCAAGAGATTCAAGTTTTAGCTCTAAAACTAACCTAACATAACCCATAACAATGTAATGATTATAGCAAACTGGGCACAACCATGGTTACAAATTGAATACTACATGCCTGAAATGTTGTAAGAGTTTTGGAATGATTTGGCTACACATAATTTGTAATAATATTGATTTTTTACTAAGCCTTGTAGCAACAATGCAGTGGGATGCTGAAGGGTTATTCCTTAGTGAGAATATATTGAGCAGGATATTTCTGAAACTGAGTCACCAAAACTGAAAAGAGCCGATATGAGCTGCCATCACTCCATGAAGCCAATCAATAGTCTCACTGCTTCTCTTCAATTTTACCAGTAAGAAACAAATACGTATCAGTTCGGTACTTCATTGATCCTGAACAGCCCAGTTTCAGTAATATGGAATAAAATTATGTGTAGAGCTGCAGCATGATTTAGTTTTGGTGTCATGTTATCCAGAATAGACAGCGATGTGACTCAGACATAGTATTGGTGATTTCTCTACAAGGATTCATGCCCTTTAACAAGTCTCCTCTGATTTCTTTTGCTACGTTTGTACTCCGAAATGATAGAGAACTTGTGAATGATTGCTGAAGTTCAGTGGTATGGCCTCATCATTTCCATACTGCGTAGGGTTATCCCCCTTTAGAGCAGATTTGTATTGGAAAGAGAGAACTGTACCTGTGAAAACTGAATTAGGGAGTAAGCCAAGAATTAAGCAGGATGGATGATGTAGCTTATGGCATCACCTGACTATAGAGTAAATACTAAATATATTTCATCCAGTAATCACAGT
The DNA here is from genome assembly GCF_000710305.1 of Buceros rhinoceros silvestris. NCBI lineage: Eukaryota > Metazoa > Chordata > Aves > Bucerotiformes > Bucerotidae > Buceros > Buceros rhinoceros. Next base: position 44,205 of record NW_010415736.1, on the reverse strand, counting down.
CATGTTTTCATAATCTAGATTTGAACGCTAGTTATTACTGAGCTGGACACGCTCTGGATTTGTAGGATGCTTTATGGCAAGGGCTTACTTTGTGTCTTAATTATGTCCAATGATGAACCTTTCTCTTTGTGTGTGCATTTGTGTGTAAATACAACATAAGAGTCAGGGCTGTAGAAGTAACCCGCCATGCTGCTGACACAAACAGGCCTTCAGCCCGTTTCAGGGCTCTTCTGTCACTAATGCTGTCCTTTCAAGGATACCTGATAGGTGCCTTAAGTCGTTCAATAAACTGAATCAGAGACCTGCCAGAAATCTATAAAATGTGCTGTACAGAGGTTATAAAATCCAGTTATATTATCAAAAAGCTGTCTCAAGGTGAATTGTAGGTCAATACTGGAGTGTCCAGGTTAAAACTGCCCAGAATATCCCAACTTTACCACAAGAGTGCATCATTGATTTGAGATGGTACTTCAGGAAAAAAAGACAACTTTCTTCTCAGGCACCAAGAGCAAAGTATCACCACACAGGTTGCTGTATTTGATGATACCAACTGGGGTGCTTGGGACTGATGATAGATTAACGTATGGTCCTACTCAGGAATATACTTGTATACCAACAGAGATAATCCTACTGTCCATAATGATTGTGTATCTCAAGCAAATAGCACCCTCATATAAGAAAAATTGACTCCCTGTGTAACTACCCAAACACCTCAATACAGTTAGGACTGTGTAAAAGAAATGTGTGATCTGGCATTGGAATATTCAATGCTGACTTAGTGCTACACCTGACAAATAAGGTGAATTCCAGAGGTTTTGTATGTAGTGGCCACTGGGTGCAAACAGAATGTTTTTAAAATGGAATTATTTTAAGAGAAAAAAAAAGGAGGGAGGGGAAATGGGAACTGAAATCAGTCAATCAAGGAACAGTGGAATTCAGAAATAATTTTAATATAAAATACGGTACTTACTGACTCTTGACTGTTTCTCTTCACTGAAGAGTTGGGTGTTTCCCCAGTGAAATAACAGAAGTTCTAAAACTTGTAACACTGATAGTAACACTGTAACTTGATTGGGGGAAGGTGTGTGTGTGTAGATCAGGTGTCTCCCAGAACAAAGTAGTGTTTGCACTAATGGCTGTAATACCTGCATGCTTGATTTTTTCTTTTTTTTTATATTAAAATTGACCCTGCAAAACAAGGTCTTGCTGCATAATTGAAGAAAGAAGTATTTTTCCTGCTTACTTAGGCTGTTGTTGATTTGTTGCTTTATGTGTGAGAGAGGGGTCTGCTGTTTATGCAGGTTGTTTAATGCTATTTAAAATTATTTCCTCTAAGTTAAGCTGTCTCATTAAGCCTTTTTGCAGTGAAAACATAAATTGTGAATGATAGTTCATTTAACTTAAAGATTTGTATTTCCACGTAATTGTCACTATAGTGCTTGAAATACCTGACTGGTTTGGGTTTTCATTGCCTTCCAAGGTCTTAAATATGTGTGCCACTTAGCATGTTATTTTCAAATTTTAAGATGACTCTGAGTGCTGCTGTGGTCTTTTCAACGTTGTCACTCTAAATTTTTCCATTTTAAAATACAGATTTTTATTTTCACTACTTGAAGAAGGGGAGAGAATCTCCCAATCGATTCACTTGCAAGCCTATCATTTGTAACAGGTTGCGTGTCTCACTGTGCCATTTAGTACACTCCTCTGTCTATGTGAATGCTGCACAAGAGGATATAATGCGAAATCCTACATCTAGTTTTATAACTGAGAACTGTATAACCATGTTCGCTCTTGGATGTCTGCATATGCATATCTGGGCTCAAGATTATTTATTTATTTAGCTTTGAATTATTTGGGGTTGAAACAAATGCCCAAACAGTTGTCTTCTGTTGCCTCTGATTCGGTAATTAATCGTATTAGCTGATAAATAGTGAATTACACAGTATTCAATGTTTCTACATTAGAAATAAAAAAGAGCTGATTTGTCCAATATATGAGTCCAGGAAGCCACTTAGTTATTCTGGCCCCAAAATGGCCAACTTCCATCACTTCATTAGCAGTGTCCATTTAGGAATCTCGTGACTCTTAGGACAGTATACTCTCCATTGGTCAAGTCATGTAATAGATGTCACCGGAGGATGAATGAGATGGACTTCTGAACTGTCTTTCTGAGGACTCTGTCTCTCTGTCTCACGTATAAAGAAGCTTCTAGCTTGGGTACCTTAATCAAAAGCCTAAAGTTAAATGGATATCTGTTTTAAGCTTAAATCATTGCTCATATTCTGATCCATTTTGTGTCTATTTAAAATAATTAATGTGATAAGTAGAAATAATAAACGGAAATATATTTTAGAGCTGTTTATTTCCAGGATAAAAAAGAGAATTTCAAGCAATTTCCTGCATTTTTATCTTGTTATACGGCCTTAACGTTAATGCGTTGCATTTGTTCCCAGTGACAAGCTAACTTGGTGGAGGCTGGCAGTCTAGTTTTTGCAGCAGAATGAATGGCAAATGTGCCTTAAATTGTTTGAAAAGATAGATACCTGCCACTGCATGGTAAATCCAATTTGAGATTACATTGAGGCTAGGACATGCACGTTTTGATTTTGAACTTAGTAATGGACAAAGCCCTAGTGCCTCCAAATGCGTCCTGTGTCATCTGTTGTAATAAATGTAAATAGATTCTGCCCCAGTAGAATGGCGTGAATCTAAAATGTCCTCAATTTCATTGAGTTGCACCTCAGTAAATGCATTTCAGTTTTGGTGTGAAGTTATTGTTCCCCTCTGCCGCTTAAATTAGAATGACCATTCTTTTGTAAGTTACTCTGTTCACATAATGTTGTCTAGAAAAGTAGACTCCGTGAACAGGATCTTACTAGTGCTGTTGAATATAATGGAAGATGTTTGTCTTTGTGATAGTGAGCAGTGGTATAGAATTATATGTTCAATTTAAAGAAAGAATCCTGTAGTTGGACTATTCAGGTCTAATTTATTTTTTTCTTCTCCCCTGAATTAGCATGTAATTCATTGGCTATTAAGAAACTTTTTTTTCTAAATTCCAATTAAAAAAGCCGCATTATTATATTAGATGTAGACACAAGTTCCAACTTTGGTTTCTCAGCAATCCTTCTGTGTGAGTCAAGGTCCAGCTACCTGATGGCTAACCTGGGCAGTCAGAGAATAAATCACTCATTCGCAACATTTTCTCCAAGACACATAATGAGAAAGAGGGTGAACTACTTAGTATTCCAGTACGTGGGTTAAATAGGACAAAATCCATTTGTGCTTTTTGAAACTTACTGGAGTGGTGAGTCCCAAAGGAGTTGCTGTGTAAGAAACTTGTTTACTTTGTTGGCAGTTAAAACTGATGCTATGTCCTTGAATTTGTGGGGTTCTTTTTATACGTGGGCTTGATAACGGCAAACCCCTAGCCCTTTGTTGCAAATGAAATTATTTCACATCATTTATTTTATAATACCTGGTATACCTAGTGCACGTGTGGGACCATACAAAGCAAGATGGTATCTGTGAATTAGCTCATGCTATTATATGGAGTCCATGTAAGTAAACTTGCTACAGAGCAAGTAAGCCTGTCATTTAACTACAGATAAGTAAGATATCTGAGTATGTATAAGGAATAAGTATCATATTAAAATTGAAATTTATTAAAGTTGGCTTTGGTGATTAAACAGCTATGGCTCCAGTCATCTCCTGCAGTTGAGAAAGGGCCACCATGAATATTTATGAAGTATGCATTTGGCTGATATTTCAATGAAAACAGCAGAAGAAGACAGAGGCATAGGAACTTTCAAAAGATCACTATGCTTTGAAGCAAAATGTGAATCTTGGGTGCACACAGAAGACATACCTGCCTTACTGGAATGCGTTTATTATAGTGGATGTAATTATTAAAAATATGCCTTTCTGCAGCAAGACATTGTCCTTCTGTATTCAGTATGAAACGTAGAGAGTGAGGATGGTATCTCAGTAGTGCCACGAATGGCCCAGAATGTACGTATTAGTCAAAGCTTTCAATAGTACCTACATGTGCTTCTGTAGTGTAAGCTCATGTTAAAACTGGTTGAAAAATGCATGTCATCTACATTTTTACCGCATTTTTTATGTCAGCTCACATTTTTACTGCAGCAGACTGCATAAAGTATGCATTTTCAGGAATAATTTCCTCAAAAAAACTCCTGTGCAAATTCCCCCGGGTAGAACTTACTTTTCAGCTTCTCTGGAATTTAGGGGCATTATCCTCAAAATATCAGTCTGCGTTTCATTGCACTACAACACTATATTGCTGCATGAAAGAATACCAAGCTTTTCTTTTTCCTCGGCCCTGCTTCACGACTGCTTTCAGCAGTAATCCATGGTTACAATATAAAATGAAAACACGTGATTGCAGAGGAAACTTTTTCATAATATTTCAGATATACCAAATTGTCCAAGTAACTGAAGCATAATATGCATTTTTGCTCAAATGCTTGCTAAACATACCATAATTGAGGTTAGGAAATGTCACTTGTCAGCTCCTTTTGCGTAGAAAAATCCAGAAGAAAAAATAGAAAGGCAATGAGATTTACTGAACTATTAATCCTTCATGAAAGCATCAACTATATGTGCAACAAATGTGAACAACTGATCACTGGAAATTAGGAATACCTTTGTTATATAGGTTAACATATGAAATAAATATGAACACTTTTGATAGGCTGTTTTATGCTATATTCAGGTGTTGTTCATCTGTCATTTCTGGCATGTAGATGGAGTCTTGTCTCTGGGGATACCCCTGGCAGAGAAAGATATCTGACTCTAGCTCATTGTTTTGCTCATCAGGTCTTTGTCACTGCTTTCAAATTCACTTGCAGGAATCCTCTCGGGATGGCTCATTCCCCTAATATCAATTGAATTGATAAAGATGGCTATTTGTAGCTTTGTTCTATATTGGGAGACAGGATTTCAAATTTAAAAGCTGATTCAGTAAGTGAAATAGCATTATATTACACTGTGTGTTTTGTCACCTATAGCTCAGTGCATATATGAGCATACAATATAAATTAAAAAAAATCTAAACTTCTATTTCTTTGTACAAAGGTAAGAAAATCTCACTGGCTTTAGCGAAATGTTACAGTAAAACTAATACTGACTGTCATCTTTTGATTGTCTTCTTTCTAGTGTTGGATATGGGAGATAAGTATTAAGAAGGAGTTAACTCGATCTTTTTCATTGGTCTCATGAACTACATAAAACTCCTAAAATAAATTATTCAGCAGATTAAAATATCTTTAGATTTAAATATAGTTTATTTACTACTTTAGTAGGCATTGGGTATCAAGGCTTGTAGATCCCTAAGAAGGCTTGCTCGAAGTTGCAGCACTGAGCTCTTGGGTGCATTTGATCTTAGTTGCCTACATCTCAGTAAGCTAGTCAAGAAGAGTTATGCTGAGAATGAGACCTGCAAAGGTCTGGACGCTTGGTAGGGAACTAGAAAACAACTAGCTATTAACTAATCAACCCAACTAATTCCACATTATTTTGTAATATGGATGTTTGTCTTCACTGGACATCATTATTTCTACTGAAGTCCATTTTTCAATTCCTTTGCACATACAATGAGAAGCAGCTGTAGGAAGATTGCCTAAAGTAGGGCCAGGTGAAATGTCTGCAGTCATGATCGACTTTTGAATAAAAGAGCCGGGTCTGCACCACCTCCCACAGCCCAGAGGTGGGATCTGTTATTGTTCTCAGTGCTGCAGGGTACTGAAGTTATACTAGCGATGTCCCTATTCAGATTGTAGGAAATGAGCAAACTTTTCACCTGTAATAATAGTAGTAGAGACCTTTGAAAATTCCTTTTCTACTAGAGTAATTCAGCACATTTATAATTCCAATCAATAAAATCAGAATTAGAAAAAAGGCAGTTAGGAAAAATAGAAATAGATTGATTTACAACTTAAAATGTACCTGACTTTTTAAAAAATACAGTAATTTTATGGTGGAGAATAAAATTCAGCAGTTTAAAACCTAGTGTTAAGTTTTCAACATTTTATTGAGGGTATGGGGGTAAAATCTGATGAACCTTCTCTGGGAGATGTTGATTTTTCTAGGCTAGTGCTTTAAGAGGTGGGCATGTTTTGATGTAAGACTCCTTTTGAGACTGTAAACTTAAATAAAACAGTTAATGTTTTATTTTAGCTTAAATAAAATGCAAAAACAAGACTAAACTAAATTTACAACGAAAATATTTCCTTCATCCTCATTCACCTAGTGAAAATAAAAATCAGCATTGAATTTATCTTTTGAATACTTCAGATTCACTTCTGAAACAGTGTTTAGGATAAATTACACAATTTTCACCTACAAAGTCTTACTGTCTAGCTCTTCCACTAAGACGCTTGAAGGTTAGATTAATTGTTTGAATTATACTAACCTCAAATATTCTGAAAGTCAGAATTAATTTTTCCTATATCCCCTGGACATCTGAAGACAATTCTTAGGTTAGTTTCACTAAGAGAAATGATATTTGATTACCGTTAAATGTCACGCTAGCCACGGTACACTATCACGTGAAATATTCTGCTACGTAACACTCCTGAGGAGATAATGCGGTAACAGGCAGTAAGTCGCTTCAGCACTGCACTACGCCTGATGAAGAAGCTGAACAGTAAAACAAAATAGGGGCAGGCAAACCGTGAACCTTAACTGCTGGAATACAACAGATAAGGTTGCTACGTGCAAAACCTTAAGATACTAAATATTGCCCATATCTTTTGTAGCTGTGCTGCATATTGGTTATCAAGTTAGAACGGAAAATATTCTCTGAATAGAAGAGACTGAATACTCTGGTTTTTATTTAGGAAGACCACAGTTCATACCTGAGCAGGCATCTTGCTATAGTCTTGGTGACTCTGTTCCAAACTCACAACTGGACAGTTCTTTTCCAGTGTTCTTATTTTTGTAGACATTGGCTAAGTTGAAGTTGTTACAATAATGTCACTTACAGTGTTTTATTTTCTTTAGTTATTGTTCATACCTTGTTCTATAAAACAATGTAAAAATTTGGAAAACAAAAGTTACAGATAAAACCTCCTTAGCATAAAACTTCATGAGAGTCATAAACAGGAGCTTTATGGGAATTGATGTTGAATGAATTAAGAATACCAAATGACTAAAAATTTTATTTTCTTTCTTAGAAAACACTTAGATTTTTTTTCATTTCACATTACTGCAGGCACTTACCTGAGATCCTGAAGTTAAGAGTCTAGACTCACAGTAGCCCTTCTGTAATTTAGAGAGAGATGAGCACTTGTTCAGCTTAGGCAAGAAAGACAGAAGGTGGATCTCCCTACTTACCTGTCCTTCTTCACAGAATACAAGGGGGGCCAAAGCTGGCTTAGACAGTGTTTGGGCTGTTAGATTAGACAGGACAGGACTGCCAGCACTGTCAGAGCCCGCTGGGTCCTGCAGTCCTTACGTTTTGCTCTATGTGTTTAACTTTTTGTTTGTTCGGTGCTTTTTTTGTTTTGTTTTTGTTTTTCCCCTCGGAAAATCGTGGCACATGGTAAAAGGGAAACTGTTCACACAGGTCCCTTGAGTCAGGGGTGGCATGCGAGATGCAAACCTGGGAAGCAGTCCCAGTTTCCAGAGCTATTACCTGGAGGTTTTTTGACTGTCGCAGTGATGTGATTCAGAAAATGATTCAATGCCTAGAGTTTAAAATTCTTTGCTTGCTTTGTTTTTTCAAGATTATTGGGGTAAAATTAGATGGGCAAATATTTTCCATGAATAACTTTAGACATGTGTGAAATGTAATAGCAACATAGTTAATTAAAAAATTATCAATTCCTAAAGATGAAAGAAAAATAGTGAAAAAGATATGACCACTAAATCTTTGGATTGCTTTGAAGTTTCTAAAAAGGAACTTCGTAAACAGGCTTCTCATTCTGAATTCCTGTTTAAAAAAAGAAAAATCTTGGAAACTGTATTGTACATGTAAAATGTACAATGGCTAAAATTTGGTGATATAAAAAGGTACTTCAGCTTTACAGCAAGTACCTGAAAGATTTTGGGGGAATTTTTTTATTTATGAAAATGTCTTTTTATTTGTGGTACCCCAATTTACATGGGTTTACAATGAGTGAGATTAGCACAGAGGGCTGTCCCTGGTGAACATCTCTGTGTACTCTTAGTGCCAGCATCACATGCTGAACTGCACAAATAGACATGCTTTTCTTGTGTTTTAGAATTCTGTGTTTACATAGGGTCTTAGGAGCTGTCAGTACAGTTATACTGCTCCTGTGTTTGATTTCAGTAGATTTTTGAAAAGTTTAATCACTTTAAGTAAAATTCCATTCCTTCCCTCAAATTACCTTAATTCATTGCCTTCTTGCTATGATAATTTAATTGAGTGCAGGGTATAAAGCTAATTTATTTCTCTTTTACAATCTTAATAGTTCTCACTTTCTTTATTGAAAAAGTAATTATTGCCTTTCGATACAATAACTAACTGGGAAATTGCTTTTTCTAATAACTCAGGATATCATCATCATCGTAGTAAAATCATTGATGCACCAAAAAGTGGTTTGTGAACTTCAAATTGGTTTAAAATATCTGATATAGCTCTAGAAAGTTTTATTTATATGGTCACCATTTAACCTTCTGCAACAGACTTCAATGTTCTGTACAGAAGGTCGTAGACTGGGAAAATACTGACAAGTTTACTCTTCTGATCCTTCACCTACTGTTTTTATGTGTTAAGGACTGTATCCAATTCTTTTAAACCATATTTGCTGTTTTCACAGAATTTCTGTCCATCAAACATCTCTGAATGACACAAGTTGAAGTGATCTAAATTTTAGTGATCTAAAGTGATCTAAATTTTAGATTTTAGTGATCTAAACGGATCTGTTCTGCAATTACATAAATATATGCCATAAAAGAAGGTTTAAGTGTTAAAAAAGAACAACATGGTCATGATAATGGCTTCAGACGATTATGTGAGGTCTATGTTAACTACTTAAAAAAAAGAGAAAACTGACACTTTTAAAATGTGTGTCAGAAGAATTACTATGTAAGCACTTTACACACTGGATATGGGAGCAATTAAAGATGATGCAAGGAGTTTGATAGCTCAGCTTTTGCAAACTGAAGGCACAGTAAGTCGTACAAAAAATAAAATCATAACTTCTAATGTATATTTAAGATCCAATTGAATTTTTTTCTTGTGCTTGTTTAAGTAATTCAGTGTAATGCATTTTTATTAAGTTCATCAGGCAAAAGAGGCTGTAAATGGGATTGTTTTCCTCCTTTAGATTCTGTTGTCAGTAATTATTTTGCATGTAATCATGGAATGTTTTCCTTTAGAGGTCTGTATGTCTTGGGGTAAGCAAAACGGGAAAAGGCTGTGTGGGTTAGGTAGAGTGTGACAGGCTCCAAGTGTAACATCTGAGGAATTTTGTAGCAAGATGTATTAGAAGTAAGGAACTAGATGATAATAAAACTCTAAAAATAGTAGAGAAAAAGTTCTGTCATTATTTTTAGGACTTGCTACCTGATCTAGTACCAAGACTCTGAGTTCAATGGGCCAGAGTCCAAAAGACTTGAGTTTTCAGGTGTGCATGAAATAACACACAAGTACACATTCCTTCAGCTGGCATCACATGAATGCTCTTCTCTAGAATGACAGCATTCCTTTACCCTGAATTTGCAAGGCAAAACTGTGCAACACAGTGTTATTTCATCTGATAATTGTAGACCATTTGCAAGCTTGCATTATTAATGGTCATTGCTGTCATTTGGCAGAATGAGGTCACCTGACTGATACTTAGGCACTATTTTAACAGTAGCTGTATTAATAATATCAAGCATAGTTCCAGGGAGCTGCAATATGTTTAGGGTCTCATCATTGAAATTATTCATAATCTGAAATTAACAACAACAAATAAATAAACCCTGAATCTTCTGGGTGACAAAAGTGGTAATTTTTTTTTTCTTCAAAAAGATAACTGATTAGATGTTCTTTCATTCTAGTTTAATGAAACTTGTTCCTTCTGGACACAGTTCCTAATACTAGTTTTGAGGGCACTGTGCTGCTGTTCTTTTGAGTCTCTGTAAATCTCCAGCTTAACATTTGTATCTCGAGGAGCTGCTATCTCGGTTGCTTTTCAAATGTGTGCATAGTCTAACAGTCTACTGGACAAGTTGAGGAGGAAGTTTCCAAACAACATATAGCGTATGTGGTATTTGAGTTGTGTCAGTGCAGGTACATGATGTAGCGTATTGAAGAGATGGACTTTGGTTCCAGGATCAAAGACGATTTATTAATATCACAGCAAGCTTTATACACCCTCTGCCCCAAGAAGCAGTAATAATTCATGAGGTAAAAAACTACTTTCAAGCTAACAACAAGCTTCTGTTCAGCTTCTAACAAGCCCCATTGTTTTATTAGCTTAGTTTCACTCCCTTATTTTCCCAACCGTTAGTTGTAACAATTTCTAGCATATGGTGCCGTCTCCTGTATCTTTTTCACAAACTCCAAGGCTTACGGCTCACCAGAGTAGTTACATCCTGGCCTTGGGCTGATAAATCACCAGCTGTCCCTGCATCTCCCCCTTCTTTATTTGTAACCAACACTGCTTTGAGTGATCTATCCACCAGTTTCTGCTCACATTGCATAAAACACGGTACGCAAACTAGAATGCGTAAGAATATTCCAACACACGCTAGAGCTATTTTGATTATAGACTTGATCCACCCCGTCAATCCCCAACCATTTAGCAAACTCTCAAGCCAATTCCACGCATCATCTACTTGTATTTTCTCAACCCCATCTCTTAAAACCTGGATGCTCTTATGAATGGATGTAGAGTGGTCTGACAGGTTCATGCAGCACATTCCTTCGAAATCCTCGCATCCATGGCCTTGAGCTAACAGCAAAAAATCTATGACCTCTCTATTTTGAAGTGTTGCGTGTCTAATAGAATTAGTGTCTCATAGCAATCCACTCAAAGCTTCTGAAGTAGCGTTACTCTGTTTTGCTAATATCCTAACCTATTCAACGTCGCCAGGGCTTTGGCACCGCGACTCTGTTGGGGAGTTTCTCCCCAACTGTTAGGGTCACCAGTTGTGGTGGGCACCAGTTGTCGCGATCGGTTGGGACGGACAACGCGACAACAGCTTGTGTGCACGCAAAGCCTTTATTGAAATACTAGTGCAACTGAACCGCGTTCTCTCTTATCACAATGCTTTATAATCTTCTAGTACATTGTTTTACTTCACGTGCTTTACTTGGATTGGTTTCAAGTGCACTCTCCTCCAATCAGCTACTGACCAAGCCTCTCTGTCTCCACCTAAATGACATGCCTCCTGCTGTTGACTGACAGCAGGCTAATTCGGCTTCTTCCCTGCCGGGGTCACTCCCACACGACCCAAAACTGAATTCAGTCGTCACATTGGGTGCTATATGCACGTAAGATTCGTGACATGTAAGCAACATGATGTTGTCCTTCAGTCTGTACTGAACCTCAGTTCCTGTGACATTGTTAGCTAATATTTCAATGATGCTGTCTCTTGGCATTGGCAGGAAACTTATTTCTTTGTGCTTCTTAACATTAAGGATCTACCCATGGCTTTCTACGAGTGTTGACTTGATCTCATATTCTTTGCTGCCATTTATAATCTGATATCCAGTGTGAGGTGCATCTTTACTGGGGCTCAGTACCAAATGCATGCTGTGTCTCTCTGACGTGTTTGTGTGTTGGCTTCCTACACCATCCATTGCACGGAAAGACTCAGGCCAAATGAAATGTGAACACAGGCCACATTTCCTGCTGCTCTGAGTTCTGAAATCTGTAGTCTCTGTCAGTCTTGATTGGTCCCAACATAAAGGATCCTCTGTGCCAGGAATGTAGAAGTTAGAAGAGAGGTCTTGTGACTTGAGGTTGCCCCATACCCGTTCCAAATATCCAGCTGTGGCTGCTAATTTGGATACAACAGCATTGGGCCAGTGGGTCCAAGGCTGTGTTATGGTATTGATATAGCCTCATGTGATTTCTGTGTTGTGTCCCAGAAGTGGGTGGATTTCAGTTGCAAGGAACTCATGTATTTAAAGCATATTAGAATGGGAGGTAATATGAACCTTCAGGAGCTTTTGCAAAACATGACGTACCTTGGATGTTCCTTTGTATCAGGCACCATAAATTAAACTGAACAAAAGATTTTTCTCTGTATTGTGGTCTCACAAATTAGCAAAAGAAAATAAAATCACAATATGTCCCTTCTTTCTGACAGCACTTAATCTCTTTGAAGACATAAATATAGTATTATGATCTTGTAGTACGGCTTCTCAGGATTTAAATTGATCATAATCGATGATTTGCACAGAATGGTGTACAATTATCCATCGCTATTTTGTGATATAATTTTAAATAATACAGTGTACAGTTCTCATATTTCTGTATTTTTACTCTTAATTCCCAGCTTTTCTATTCTTTCTACTCCTCTCAGCATCAGTGCACTTATCAATACTAGTGATAGGAAAGAAATTATGAGGCCGCCACATGCTTCCCAGGAGCATTAGTTAATGCTGGAAGTGTATTTCTCTTCTATTGTGCAAGGTCCTTCACTCTTCTAGTGGTAAAATACACAAAGTGCTCTGTGCTGCTCTTTGCCTCACTTACCGGCTAGGGAACATGACACATACCTGCTCGCAGATTTCCCAGCAATAAACTATATGTCTTCAGTGCTTCCTAAGTGAAGAAGATGGCAATACCTTTGAATCAAAGACACTGCAAACAGAGAGGTCTTTCCCTGAGGAAAATACATCTCAAACATTCAAAACGGAATGGGAAAAGACAGTAAAGAGTCCCATCTGAAACATTCTGCAACACAGTTTACTTCTCTAAAAAGCATTGCACTGCGTGTCACAGAGACAAGCTAAGCTTGTGTTGTAAAGACTTCACGTTGTAAAATACAACCAGGTAGTTTGTCCATGGCATAATTCTTTTCACTTCACTAGCCTTATGTATTTGCACAAAAGCTTTAATTTGCCAGAAAGAAAGGAGTGTGTATTGTGAGAGTTACTTTATTCCAGTACAACATGGCTTCAGAGTATGAATAATAATGGCAGGGGCGAAAGAAAGAAGCTTTGATGCTCTTCATCACAAATAACAGGAAAGCAATCGACTGCGTGAACAATGTAGTTCTAACTATGAGATTAAGCCCGTAAGAACATTTATAGCTTTATTAGGCACCTTTAATAACAAGCATACAAAGATGAATGTGCAGAGTGCACGCACTTCAGAGGTGCTTCAGCACTGAGGAGAGCGTGTGTCCACATCCTACCAGAAGAGGTAGGCGTGGGCAGAGTTTTCAGATCTCAAGGCCTGGAATGAGACTCTCTGGGGAGCTGCAGAAATAAAAACCTTAAAACACCTGTTGCAAACTTGCACACTCATTTGAATGTGTGTTAAGTCTTAGCAGCTTAATAAGGATGATAATATACTGCAAAATGCATGTTCTGTAATTGCGAGATTTTAATCAACATTGTTCCTTCTTAGGAGAAAGAGGGAAAATAAATCAGAGAACCATGGTTGTTTCTGATTTTATTGATGGGATCATCTGGGGATGTACAGCTGCTTTGAAGTAAAAACTGACTGACTTTTTGAAGCAGTGTTTTTACTCCTGTTAACTTGAATGTATATGTACAATTTGATAAACCTATTGTCTTTTAAATATGGTGGGCTGTTTTTAGAATAGAATTTCTGATGCTGGGAACTGTTACAGCATTGCTTTATCAGTATTCTTAATTATGTAATTAATAATGTAATTGCTCTAAACATACTGATCAAGATCCAGCATCTGTTATGCTGAACAGGAAACAGACTTGGACCAGCATTTTTGAACAGCTAAGGTAGATTTTGAGATTGACATCTGAAAAAAACCGTGAAGACCCACAGGGCCAGAGAGAACCTAACAGGGATCTTAAGACCATAGCCTAACACTTGCCTGAAAGTGTGAAGTCTAAAGTAGTATCCATGCATAGTTCATTCAGGTTATCAGCAACTGCATCTACCTTTGAAGTTAGCTCAGCAGGAGACTGGACTAGGTGACCTTCAGAGGTCCCCTCTGATCTACATTTTCCTGTGATTTTATATTTAAACCATTGTTAAATTAGGTTATTCCCTAATTCATTTCTTTGGTGCTCTGACCTGAGTTACTGGAGTATGTTATGCAGCTAATATTGCTAATAACTAGGGATACAAGCTGGAAGAGTAGAACAAATTACTTTGATTTGATGTTTTTGTAGTAAAATATGTTCTACGTAAGCAAGAAGGTTTTAATTGTTTAAAACCTGTAAAAAACCTGAGATCTTTAATATTTAGCCTGAAAATATAATTTAATTATACCACAGGAGGAGATCTTTTTAAAGGCCAAGTCACAGTTCAGTGTTCAGCAGAGTGAATCTTTGAGCTATGGTGCAGGCTTATCTGGGTCTAAAGTACAAAAGAGAATGACGAGAGGTACGGGCAAATAAATCTCAGTCGTGGGCTAAATGGGAAATCTGGAGCAAGAAATCCTGCCTCTGAAATTTGTCTGCAAGAGACACAGATAACTATTTCACCTGTTGTGGCTCTATAGATGGGAAAAGATAAAGCGGGCATGTTACATCATCGGACATAATATTCTTTATGGTTACATTTGTGACTTTTTTTCCCCATAGGGAAGTTTCATGATGTAAGGGCATGAACTCAAACCACTTGGAATGTGTACTTTTTGTATGATAATGAAATATAAAATCTACATTTGTATTAGGATGGTCATGCTGACAGAAAGAGGAGTCCTTTTGTAGCTTATGTCCTTTTTGACATAAAATTTTATGACTGCCTTTAATGCTACTGCTCTGTCAAAGATTATACAGGGTGACCTTTAATCACCAAAGATAATGAAATATAAAATCTACATTTGTATTAGGATGGTCATGCTGACAGAAAGAGGAGTCCTTTTGTAGCTTATGTCCTTTTTGACATAAAATTTTATGACTGCCTTTAATGCTACTGCTCTGTCAAAGATGAAGGTATAAGGTTTAATGTTAATGAAAAGCTGGACTTCAGGTATTCCCCAGATAACCATCCCAAGCATTTTAACTGTATTAAAAATTGAAATAGTTTTTGGTAAATTTACTATTGAGTCTCACTGTTTCATTTAGTTCTAAATTTTGAAGAAACAATCTGATGCAAAATGTTTTCCATCTTTTCCTCAAAGTGGACTTGCAATACGTGCTGCTCCTGCAGATGTCTTTTCCAGAGTGTACTGCAGGCAGCATTTTTTTTTTTCTCTCTAACTGTTTTGCAAAACATTTTTCTGTTGTGATGCACCAGAGTTGCGGTGAATGGCAATGGCTAGGGTGAGCCTCAGTTTGGTGTAATTGGTCTTATTAATTTATTGAGTTACAAAAGCCAAACCCATAAATTATATGGAAATAATTGGAGGGATCAAAGGCTTGGTATGATGCCCATTCAAGCTGCGTTCTGTCTACTTTTGGTCAGGGTCCTCACTAGCTGTTGGGACCTTGTGTTTAGATTGTCTTTACAGTTGTTACTGCCATCTGCTCCGCTCATCATGTCACGTTTAACGTTAAATCCATGATCTCGTAAAGGTGACCACATCTTCCTTTGCTTCCACTATAGCAAATACAATGGTTCCTTAATCTCGACCAACAAATTTAGGTCCTACAGGTATGCAAACAATAGTAATATAATCAATGTGATTTTATACATTCAAGCGCTCTTGTTGTTCACTTGTCTGTTACGTATACTTTAAAGTTATATCTGTATCTGTTCCGACTTGTACAGGGAATATGCAACTGCTTATTACAACAGGAGACTCTGGTACGTTGAAATTGTGAATAACCTTAGAAATGTAACTTACGTCATTCAACTTCATTTGCTTGCCCTGTACCATTAAACATCAGCAGAACTGTAGTATCAGAATATGTAGTATCAGAAATTAAGCCACGCAACCAAGTCTTAGTAAAGATTTGACAAAGGTTGCAGTTGTACATTTTCCAGTTTGGGTACAAACGTCCTCATGGTAATGGATTAATGTCCTGCCATTTTCTGTCCTAGTTATAATCTTTTTTTCCCCAAAGAATGTCATTTCAGAATTTTAATATCTTGTATAATCTGTGAATTATATCATTGTGCTCTACTGCTTTGACCTTTTCTACACACTGTAATTTGATTGAGTAGCCATTCCACTGCTGTCTTTTTTAACTGCTTTCTTATCCCATAGGGAACATGAAGACTGGGCAGATATTCAGAATACACTCCACTCTCATTTTGACATCAACTGTCAGCCTTTTCATTGCTTTATAGGGATGTTACTCAGGCTTCATATTCATTAATTAGTATCTAAAAAGAAAGTAGCCTTATCAAGGAATGTTATAAAGAGAGGAGCTTTGAAGGAACAACGTGCACCAGAATACTGAAAAGTCAAATTAGCGTTGCACAGGTAATGTATTTCTAAAGCTGTGTAACTATATATGTTCCCAGATGACACAGAATTAATCTGTGCTATGACAAAGGTGATACCAAAGTGGAAAAAGAAATAATTTTCACCAGTTCTCATTATGATCTGGAGATAGTACACTTGTGGCCTTAATGCTGTAGTAATAGCAAAAAGGTATGATGAATGGGAGACGGGGCCGGACATGGCATTTTGAAATGGTACGGAAAAAATGTTACAATGTTACATCTGAGGCTGAGCGAGATCTAAGTATTAGAACTGTAAGAACAGTTACTTGATTTCACACTGTTTTCATTGGAAGGCTCATCATGAGAGAGAATTATTTCACAATCTCTGATGCCTTTACAGAGTCATGTCAGTATAATGTGCAAATGCCTGTTCTCTGGCATCTGTCAAGAATGCTTTAGGTGTATTTTGTCCTCCTACTTTGTTTTCCTTACTCTAAAATAGGGTTTGAAAAGAAGAATCAGTTATGGCTAAGAAGAAATTAGTTTTAAAAGGTGGAGATAGATTATGAACACAAGTTATTTGCAATGAACACATTATCAGTGGAGTTGACTCAGAATCAGAATTCTTAAATCTTACTGTTACTGTGCTTTCGTCACTAAAAAGGTTTGAAACAACTATTAAGTCATAAGAAAAAGGTATGTATGTACTATTAAAATTAAGCCAGGATATTTCAAAATTTGGAAATATATTTCTGACTCTTTGCCCTACTTCAGAACAGCAAATGATTTGAATTGGCAGAAACAAAATTATTCAGAATACAGAGAAGCATCTCCTTTTCACATTCTTTGCTGAGTGGCTTTGAAGAAGCCTCATCCTCTAAGCTTCTTCTTCCCTTTGTGCTTTATATCATTCCTTTCTCACCCTGTAAGCCCTTGAGTGCCATGTTTTCTTGTGTGCCGGAGAGGTCATAAAGAGACTCAGGTTTAGGTGTGCCTTTAGGCTGTACCGTAATATGTACAATTAATCTAGTCAGAATTTACTGAGACTTCTGTGTGAAAACGACTTTGAAATGGAAGCTTTTTTTTTGAGAATTGGTATTTCACAATATGTGTAGGACACAGTAGTGTTCAAATACGTTGTGCATATAGTCATACATCCTATCGTGTGCGTCTTATAAACTGGTTGCTTTTCTGTAGCTAACTATAAAAAATTGACATCTTTGCTATGTTATATAATAGTTCATGAGGAAATATATTTGATAACATCTAAATCCATTGAATCTTTACCAGGCAGCGCTCTCTTTATTTTTCTAAGTGATATAGATTTTTTTTGTGTGTGAAAACACAATTGCTACTCTAAAAATTTTGGAAATTAAATGCATATACAAATTAAAAATAAAAAGCAAAACTGATTAGGTTACTGAGGTTAATTTTTAGGTAATTAGTAAAAAAAAATAAATTGCAAGAAACATACTTTTGATTTTAAGGAGAGTTAGAAAATAAAGCTTCTCTTTGCAAATTCAGTCTGTTTTGAGGAGTTATGCCCTTCTCTTCTGACCATTCTCTTCTCACTCTAATGAAGCTTGTATGTACCGTATATGAGCCAGAAGCCAGTTAAATCCAGATTAAGTTGGTTAAGATCAGTCTCGTGTAAAATTTCAGTGATCCTGTGATATAAAGATCACGACAAAGCTATGCATTAGTAACTCACGGTATGATATGTGATGATGCAAACAAGGATATGAGAAGAGATGATCACAGGAAAAACAAAAGGGAAGTTTTGTAACGGAGTGTAAATGCAGACGAATGATTACAGTTGAGAAACTATCCCTCTTAACTCTTCCCATCAACCCCAAAAGAGCTTCTGCTACATTTCACAAATATTTTGGTAGCGGTCATTTAGCAAGTGAAACAGTAACAAGAGTTACAGGGTGGCCATTGTTCACATATGTTTACACTGTAAAAAAAAAAAAAAATCTGACTTTTAGGCCAGCAGCCATGGCTCTGAGCTGGAGCATCTACAAGCTCTGATGCTGTTTAACAATATAAACAGAAGCTGAAAGGCTGCGTAGCAATCAGGCCTAAGGCTGAGCTCCCTACGTGTTGTGTCCAAATGTGCTGCACCATATAGCTGCTGTGACCTGGCGTTGGGAGAAATGATCATCATTTATTTATTCTTTGGTGTCCCTGCACTCTGAACACAGCTATAATTCCCGTGTGTATGTGTTTCTGTGGGGTTGATGGTTACAGAAGGTTTGAAAAAGAGAGAACCTACTTGATGGATCAACAAGGACTTTCCCTGTGGCCACAGGGATTCATTCCATTGATTGGACTTGGAGTTTAGTTCAGCATTTCTGTTTGCAGAAACCAAGTCAGAGGAGAGGGAAAGACTGGTTTTTCTTGTAACTAGAAAACAAAAAATGTGTTTCTGAGTTAAAAAGAAGCGTGTTTTACAGTTTCATTAACTTAGGATTAGTGTTAAACAAAAAAACATCAGGAGCTTTGTCTGACTTCAGTTTATTCTTTTTTAATTTATTCCCTCGCTTTATTGCTAGTCATTTTTGGTCTTTTCCTCATCTTTTGAACACTTACTAACCAATCAATGTCTCTCTCAGAACTTCCTTAGAAGATTGTCTTTTACAATAATTTGCTATAATCATGCATCTTAGTGATACACTGCGGAAGGCACAAGAGCTTCAAAAACAGACAATTGGTGCTTATTTTCAGACAATTTTCATTGATGTGATTTTTTTTTTTTTTTTTTTTTTTTTTTTTTTTTTTTTTTTTTTTTTTTTTTTTTTCTTTTTCCAAATGCCTCTAAGTAACTACTTGTCTCTTTCAAGGTCTCTTCGATGTGACTCTGCCTTAGGAATATGAATCATTGTTCTGACCTTCACTTCTCTCTCCTCATTTTGATGAGGCAACTTTCCACTTTTTGAAACAGAAAGCTGTTTTCACTTGCAAAACAATTTCATTGTGCCAGTCAAATTTCACAAGTCATAGCTGGATGAATCTGACTTACCATGAAGACTAAGGAACTTTTAAAGGATCTTGCTTTGTGTGCATGTCTATTGGGCTTTTCTTGTTTGTTTTTGAGAGCCAATTAAAAATATTTGCAACGCAAATCCTTTTTTTGTTTTGTTTTTATATTTTTTCATTAACTAGTTGAGTAATTTTGGTGCAGATAGCTCTTAGCAAGCACTTTAAAGTCCCGAATATGCACAATCATTTCCCTTTGCTGAGAATCAGGTGTTCTGACAGACGTGTAAGATTTTCTTGATTTAAGATTAAGGGAAAATATGGTTAATGTATTTTTAAAAAAGCTCCTTTTCTTGATTCAGCCTGCTAGAAAGACTGAATGACTGCTGTGGTGGGAAAGGCTGGCAGAGCTCTGTTTGTGTGGGGGCTGTAACTGTGGGCCGGCAACCAGTGCGTTCACAGCCCCGTCTACGTCCTGTAGGGTGGCTGCTGCCTGCTGTGTCTTCAACTTGCAGTAGTTTCTGTGGAAATAATACAAATCAGGTGTTAACTTCAGCTTTATAGAAGAATGTGGGGGTTTTTGAGCGATCAGGTCTGTATTTGAGTTGTGGATCTGATTACTGATTTTCTTCCAATTAATTACACCCGCCAATCCACTAATTGGGTAGCAAGAATGTCAACACTATCTCCCCTAGGAGACTGCATGATCCTCACAGTAAGATTAGACTTTCCGTATTAAAGTTTCTGACTGAACTAATAGTTATCCTGAGCTGAATTCTTACCGGTTACTTAAATATACCCCACCTTGAAAAACTGTAAAGACAAAATCTTTGGAAGTATGTCTTTTCTTTCTTTTGTCCAAATTATCTCAGAGAAGTAGATTTCCTCAAGATTTTGGTATAGTCAAACCAACAGTCTTGGGAGGAACTCGTGATACTTGGGTATCTCATTAGATGATTCTTACCTGTCACAGCAGATATGCTTCCAAAGTTTCCTTTCCATCTTTCTGTCTTTGATTGTCATTGATTTTGGTAGGGACAAGGTTCCAATCCTAAAAAGAAAATGTGATATAAGAAAAGTATGTAAAGTTATGCAAAGCTAGACTGTTGGAAAATGTTTTTACATTCTTCTCCTTGACAGCCTTCATGAAAACTACTTATCTGATGTCCAAATGTTTTCCAATAGACAAAAATCTCCAGTCAAAATCCTAGTGAGGTTTCACCATTAGAGTGAGGTTTCTGTGCAAAAAATTTCACCCAGAGCCCTGAGAAATCCCACAAGGAGTTAAGTATACAATTCTTACATCTTTCTAGTAAATTGCTGTCTGTCTACTATCTTATTTTTTCATGAATCTTTATTTTTCATTCTTCCTGGTGTGAAACTAACCCCACTAAAATCTGCAGGGAAGCAGGGAAACTGTAGCAGATGGTAGGTAACATTGAAGAGAATAACCCCCCTTTTATTTCTGCTGGATTACTTAGCCATACATCATTAGATTCATTCTGTTTGGATTTAGGAAATACAGTTTGTGCTTTGTTTAATAATTGCTTGATCACAGCACAGAGACTTAAGTTTTAATGTTCATATGCTGCAGTTCCAGTTGAAAGAGAGGTAACTTGGTTTAAGTGGAAACTCAGAAGTAAACCCCCCAATAGTTAGAGATAGTAATTACTGAAAACTGCTCCTTTCCTGCGCAGATGTTAGATGTTACCCTAAGCACACAAGAAAAGGTTTCAAAATGTGGTGCATCTTGCATCTAATTCATTGCAATGTTCCTACACGTGTACTGACCTATGACAAATCCATCAATTATGTTGCATGAATATTTATAGGGCTAATATCACTGCCTTGACCCATGATGAATTTTACATCTAGTTACATTTCTTAAAAAAAAAAAAAAAATCCCAATGAATACTTTTGGTTTGCAGCTGATGACTCATCATTTCTGGGGCTCCAAGCAGCGATGCTGGTTGCTAATCTTACGCCCGTTTTCTATCAAAAATAGCTAAAATAAAATAATCCCCCCAGTTCTGATTCAAATCACACACATTTGCTGAGGTAAGAATGAGAACCATTTGCAAAGGCAGGAACTCTGACTTCCAGTGAAGTTTAGTTGTCAAGCTACCTCTATCCTTTTAGAAGAGGTATTCTAAAAAGAAGTGTAACTTATTGGCGAGTGTTCTTATCTTCTTAAGGCATTGTGCTGCCAATAGGAGATATGGGTGCAGTCTTGAACCTTGGAAAGGATTGCAGATTATATAACATGTTTTAGATCACAGTCTGACCTCATCTATCAAGCTTTTTACCTTATTCAGGAATGAAGGGTCTCCTAAATAGCATTATTTGTAGAATAGCTAATGTATTTGAAGAACACCTTACCCAATGGGCTAATATCTACGTTAACATGTGCAGCCTAATACAAGTAATAATGTAAGTCAAATACCCACTGTAAGGAGATACGAGCTATATGGGTGAAACAGTTTCCTCCTGTGTAATTGAAATTCAGGCTCTGTAAAGTCAGTCTCAATGTACCCGATTTGCAGAACGGTAATGTAACCAAACTGTATTGCCATACTTCTAATTTGAATTAATCATGTGGTTCCTTACTTGCAGTTTTGTTCCAGCTCAGTCTGTTAAAGAGCCTTGACTTTTTCTTCTCTGAGCAAAGACAACTGAAAAGAATTTTGAAGGTAGAACTGAAATTCTTTTGAGTGGTATGGAATTGATTTTCTTCTTCCAGTTCCTTTTGACAATCCTTTTAGGTGTAAAAGACTGTTGCATATCTGCCATGGGTGCAATGTAAGGAAAACGATCCTTTCTGTCTGGGATGATTCATTACTACTTTGTGGAGTTGCATTGAAAAAATCTTGTCTTTTCCTCCCATGCTGTATCTCTAAAAAGGAAGTGGCTGTAATTTGAGGGAGCAGAGACCATGATTTGCTCAGATGCTGTGCTGATGGCTTCTGGCCACAGAAGTATCTCACGGATGTTTAGATAGCTTCGAGTAGTACAATTTATTGGAAAAAAGTATCAGGAGAGATCTCAGAGGCTTACTCTTAATGCTGCTTTTATTTCATTTGAAGTCTGATGGAGGAACTAAGTGTAAATAATTAAAGTCGAATGATGCCAAACTCCGCTCTCTGTAAGACAGACTCAGCACTGAGCTCACGTCTGGTAGCAATGACGTTCAGAAGAAATGTGCTTTATAGGTTGTGCTGGGACTTTCACTATCGGCTGTGTGGAAGGAAATTAGCAACTTTCTTGAAATGCCTTAGCTGCTTGAATGTTGATATGCAGAGAGCTTGGCATGGAGAACTACATTTTCTGTCCACGCTCACAAGGCCTGTCAAACCAAGCCGGGTAACGACCTGATTGTGAGAGGCGTAGGACTGTGTTCTCTGCCGACTTACGGGGCGAGAAGGGCACTGAAGTTTATTCACAGCACTCTGCCAGAGTCTGTGTGCAAAGTTATGCTCTGGTCCTATCAGTAGTGGCGTTCTTACGTGGACATGTACATTTATGAAAGCTATACTCACCTGCTCCTCCTGTCAGAAGATATGTTTTGAAGTCTCCTTGATTCCGGTTGGGGATTAAAATTTGATAAATAGTAAATATATGGCCTCCATAATAACTTTTACACGTTAAAATCCCACAAGGTCTTTGTGTAATAGACATAAATTAAATATGTTCTTTCTTTTCTGTTTCTAATGCTTTAGTTTGTTAGGGGTCAGTTATGCAAAAGGTGTGCAATGCCATTCATATAATGTGAATGTGAGTTTGCCCTGAGGATGTGCTGGAACTCCTTCTTGAAGTAATGGGATATACGTGAATTTGATGCACAACAGAGGATGAATTTTGATATTCCTCCATGCAGCAGCTTTAATTTTCACTATTTTAAACTATTGCTTGAATTAGGAACATTTGGTGGGAGTAGTCTAACAATAGTTTGAAGAGGATGAAGTCAGCCCTCCTGGGTATTCTCTGTAGTTTGGATACTGGCTTACTGTGTGAACTTTGACACTTCTTAATCTCCCCTATATATTAATTTTTCTGATTCTAAAGCAAGGGGTCCAATAACCACCATCGTGGAAGAGTTGTGCTTCTCTAATGAGGATTTTCCAACAGTTACTGTAGGCTTTTAGTGCACACCGAATATTTTTCTGCCCTCTTTTAAATACCCAAGCACAGACTGTTTTATCTCATTATTTTTGCAAATTAAAAATTATCACTCAAAACTACCACAGGTTCTCCCCATACAAAATATTAGTTATATGAAGAAGCAGTAGAGAAGAAAACTGTAAGAGGAGCAGAACAGCTTTGCAATACGCAACAATACATCTCTTAATGACATCAGCCTATGGTTTGTGAAGTGTCCTGAGTTTCACTAGCTACTTTCTTTGTGGTCTTAGTCTTTCAGATACTGCGATAACATTTGAAGAGTTTATTGAAGCATGTCAGAGCCTCACCTCCTTTTCATATCTTCATGAAGTTCCTTGGCTCATATCAATCTGGGAGAATATTAGAGCTTCAGGAAGAAATCTGTTGGCTCATTTAAGCCCGTTTTCCCCTGCTTTAAAAGAGGGGTGTGTGCAAATAGTACAGACCCAGAGCAGAGGAACTAAAAAACCCAGAAACTTGTTTGACAGTTTTGGGACCAGATGTTCACATGAGTTTTAAAGCATTTAATACAAATGTTAGTTAAGACAGAAGATTGCTTTGATTAATCAGGTTTTCAGGCTGCTGCTGTTCGCAGCCCTGCTGGTGATAAATCATGGGAACAGTGTTTGAAAAGAGCTAATTTATGGATTTCTGATAAGTTCTGCTGGGTAGGGATGTGCAAGCTTGGGGGGAATGATACAATCAGGCCTTCATCTGTTCACAAACAGTGACTTGAAGGTCAGCCCTTGTGCCACTATTCCTTGAACAACAGCTGTAGTTAAAAATATTGTGTATATTTTTAATAATACAATAGTTTTTATTGTTTCAGAAACTTTCCTTTTGTTATTAAGATGCATAAAAATAAGGAATATCATTAGGTCTTGGACACTATAAGAACTGGAGCCCATTTTCCTATCTAGAGAAGATGGAAAAATTAATTTTTCTCTTGTTGGTCCAAATAAATTTTCCTGGCACTTTCTTTGTTTCAGAAACTTTCCTTTTGTTATTAAGATGCATAAAAATAAGGAATATCATTAGGAAACCCAGATCTTGGACGCTATAAGAACTGGAGCCCATTTTCCTATCTAGAGAAGATGGAAAAATTAATTTTTCTCTTGTTGGTCCAAATAAATTTTCCTGGCACTTTCTTATGGCCCCGTCAGATACTCTGCATGTCCCCCAAAGGGCTGTCCTGTAGTTGCATAATATTGCACAACCTTCAAGTCACCTTGACAGTATAAAAGAACTTTTAGGGTACATATGCCCTTACTTGGAAGGGCTGTGCTATTGCCTGCTTGCAGCTGCTGCAGCAGGACTGAGGAATATCATCCTATCCCACTTCTTGGGGACCCATGCTGTTACTTTGTGCAGAATTATGTCAATTAAGTCAATGGAAGAATAAAAGTAAATTAGAAATTACTAGTAAATTAGGAACTATTAGTAAATTAGGTTTAATCTAAAATATTCCATCTTTATATCCTTGTTAAATAATAATAATAATACACGGTGCAGGTTTATAAGCAGTCACGTGACTGTGGAAGAGGCAATCTACATGAGGATTTTTAAGTTAGCTGCTCCATGAATGTTTACTTTGTTCCTTTTCTTGCATGGAACTGAAACTACTTGATTTGGTGATAGTTGCAAAGTTTTCTTCTAGAAATTCTCTTTATTTTAAGTGGTTGATACTGGCATTTGTAGATAGGCATTTTACATTGAGTCATTGATATATTGCTGAAAGTCCAAGTGGCCATGATGTGATAAATGTGAAGTGTTGGGCGTCCACAGCTGTTGCCCTGTATAAAATTAAATACATATCCTAAAAGCTTACAGTGTACTGAGCAGTTGTGGAGTGTGCAGAGATTTGCAAAACTATGGGAATTGCACTGAAGTCAGTTAAAAGTCTTTTATTTTAAGTAAGTTCTATATGGTTGCATTGATTGGTTACATTCACCTAAATCAGAAGAAAGGACACAACCCAGCCACACTTAGCATTTTATGCTTAACTGCGATAAATAATCATTTTACTTTTATTTGGAATGTCTGATGTTGTTCAGTGTAGAAAAAAAGTTTGTCTACCAAGAGATCAGTCAAATGAGGACAGGACCCTAATGTAAGAAAACAGATACTGGAGAACAGCGGGACAGTGTAAGTTTTATCCCGAATATCTTTTTCTGGCTGTCTAGGTTTAGAATTAATCTATGGAAGCAGAGCTTTTTTGCATTGATTAGGTGGCTGTCTAGGCCTGTGTCAGGAAATTTGCAAGCAATTGAAGTTAATGTTTTTTCTCAGAAATGCTGTTGTGGCCTTCTTTACTCTGCCATTGCTACAGGCCAGCCATAAGGAGGTACTGGAGACAGCAGCCAAGGAAATGACTTCCTTGGTAGTAATTAAGTAATGGTAGGTGCTTACATACAAAATATGTGATATGTATGTGTATATAGGTATGTAATCAGGGCATATATATATACACGTGTCACTGGTTGGCCCAGGTACGCCAATTAGGGACGAGTTCTTCCTCTCTCTAGTCAACCTCCCTTCCATTCCGGGAGAAAAAGGGTTAGAAGCAGAGATAAGAAAGAAAAAATTGTGAGACCTCTTAAGTTCGGGAAACTGAAACAAGTTTAATAACACTAGAAAAATACTATATACAGAAAAATAAATTATATGTTAGCAGGTTTATATGGGATTGGCAAGGTGGTGCAGCGAGGGTTAAACTGCAGTTAAGGAAATAGAAGTGAAAGGAAAAAAAAAACAGTACCAAGCAGTTTCAAAATGGTGGCAGCCACGAGGTCGGCAGATTTGCGGGAGCAAGCAAAGCCTGTTAGTATAACAACAGCGAATCCATGCGTAAGCAGGAGCCGTGGCAGCAAGCGAGCGAGGGTCCAGGCAGCAAAGGAACAGCGGCTCCAGAGCACGCCAGCAGCAGGGCCGGAGCAGCGGCGCCCAGTAGCCTGCAAAGGCAGCCCCGTGCGGTGTGCAGATTCACAGCGGCAGTAGCGAGGGTCCGTCCTGTACAGCGCGGGGGGCAGTAGCAATAATCCGAGCAGGTCCAGTGCGGGCGTGACCCCCCGGCCGGTCCGGGAAGCAGCCCTGTAAGCCTGCTGTCAGTCAGCAGCAGGAGGTGTGTTATTTAGGAGGAGACAGAGAGGTTGTGTCAATGGGTGATTGGAAAGCCAGCTCATCTCTGGGCAGGACAGTGAACTTGAAACCAATCCAGCCAGAATACGTAAGATAGCTTAGAAACTATAAATAGATGTGATAAGGAAGAAGCTGCGCAGTTAGCAGTTAGTTAGCAGTTAGCACTTAGAAGTCGTGTGTGTAGGGGCTGCAGCCGTCTGCTGCCGTTGTATCTTAATAAAGGCCT
>NW_010415736.1:4903-17037 GCF_000710305.1 Buceros rhinoceros silvestris | reverse complement strand
CCCCTACACAGTCCAGGTGCCAGTGAAAGAGGAGGAAAGGCAGGTCTGTACTTGCTAGCTAGCAAGCAGTGAGGCACATCTGGAGCTGAAGCAGAGACAAACATGAGCACCAGCACACGGAGAGAAAGCCCCAGCCAGCCCAGAGAAAGCTGAAAGTGCCAGCCCTGGCAAGCCTGGAAGTATCCCTGTCCAGTGCGTGGTTCTTACAGGGATGGAGACCCCGGCAAAGTTTCCTCAACTGATGAGATGTGCAAACCTAAATGTGAGGAATACATCATGATTGGTCATTTTAAAACAAACTGGTTTTTCTAATCAAACTGGTTTTTCTCCAACCCAAGACAACATGTGTTTATATATATACTGAAGTAACTTTTTATATATATATGTGTGTAAAACACTAATATATAGAAATATGTGTGCCTGCACAACAAATGAGAGACAAGAACATTTTATTCATTATTCTTCATCATCATCATGGCTTGGCTTTGCGGACAAAGATTTGGGAAGGGCTTTACCCACGCTTACTGCAAGCGCGCTGATGGCTGAATATTCATTTTTATTCACAAAATAAAGGACAGGAAATTTCTTTTAAAAGCTCAAAAAGGGAGATCTACTTAAACAAAGCAAGTACAATTCTAGACCATGCAATTGAAAGGGAAGAGCATAGCTTTAACTATGGGATTATCTGTCCGTGGCAGTAGTTCACTTTAGAATATATCAGCATATTACAAAAATAGCTTGTAATACTTGAAAAATGGAAAAAGTGGTAATTACACTAATGCCAGAGTTTAGAAAGGTAAAAGGATGTGTGTGTTGGGGCGGCTACAAAATTTAGTCAGTTTTATAAAGCTCAGTGAAATTATATGATATTTTAATGTTACAGATAATCTCTTTTCAAGTTAGCATTTCCAGCCTAATGTAGATAATAGGATAATGAGGCATTTATGGAGATACTGTATTTTTAAAGTTACATGTGTACTGCTTTCTAGCCAGCAAGGTTGCACACAAAGAAGCAGTGAGGATTATTTCCTCATTCAGGAAATAATTAGAGATGGTTGTAGTGTAGAAGAGAAGACATTCAACTTTGCTGGGTTCAATGGCTTTTCCTTGTGTCCTAAAGGCATCTTATGTCCTTTTAAAAAATAGTTCTCTCTTGTATAGTGCAGTTACATTGTGGCTTTAAAATATGTTCATCTCCTCTGTCACAGGGACCAAAATTTCATGTTTTCAGATCCTTTTTAGTGCTGTAGATTGTTTTGAAAGATGGAGTTATTTGATATGCCCAATCAGCTGCAAAGAGGCAGGGAGTTTGCCGGGTAAGATTTTTGCCTGGTACCTCAAGTGGCATAACCTGGCATGAAGGCCTTCACAAAGTGTGGGAGCCCCACCTTGTCACACGGATTCATCTGTCCCTCTGACTTGCTTAGTTCTGCGAACACGTGATGCGGTTTTAGTTTCCCATCAGAAAGTTATTGCATGACTTCGAAAACTGAATTTCTTTCAGAAAAGCCAAGAGGTCAGAGTTAGAAAAGTTTGTTAGTAGTCTTCTTCAATCGACTGGAGAACTCAAGCTGGTAAAGAGAGCATAGAGAGATGTGTAATATAACCTAATGTGTAAGTGCTGGATTTTCCATTGACTTGGTGTTTGGATCTGGTCGTTGCAAAGATGAGGGAGATGATGAAATGTGACACAGAAGGACAAACAGAGGAAAGATGAGGAAATCAAGGACAGCATCAGACAAGAACAGAAAAAGTGTGTATTGTAGCAGCAACGTATCCAGAGATACGTTTTTAGGGGATGCTTGAAGCCACGGGTGCCCCTTATGTGGTTGTCATTGAAGGACTTACAGCAGAACTGGATGAGACCTGAGATCATGACTGATCATGGCACAGGTTTTGATGAGGGCAGGGGGAAGGACTTTCTGCATGCTAAGATGGAAATAGTCATTTTAGTTTTATTAATTATTTAGTTACCTTTAAAGTAAAACAGTAACTTGGAAAAATTTAACAAGGCAAATGAATAGGTTCTTTTTTGGTGGTTTAAAATATTTTTTATATTTTTTTTCTCTTGATGCTTATTAGGAGTAGCTACCTGCATTACCGAAGTGAAAGGTATGTACAAATTCTCCTAGATCATGGAGTGGATTTTGGATTTAAAGCATACTACCTTCCCCCTTGCTGTCCCTTACTGCTGGGACTTTTCGTCCCTAGCATTTGCCGTCAGTTCAAAGAACTTATTTGAATCTGCTTTTTCTTCTGTGCATTTTGAAGATTTCACTTCCTCCCATTCTCTTTACCTTATTTCCTCTCACAAATTCATTACAAAATTTTCACTGTTTTCCCCAAATAGATCCTCAAAATCCATTTGTGGCACTTTTCTGGATCTCTTCTTTGCTCGTGGTAACTTGTCCATGGCTATTCTTACGATACTCTGTTTAACTTGGAAAAAAAAGTGGCTTAATAGTGCCTTCCAGATGATTTCTTAACTCCTCCTGACCTCACTTGGAGGTGAACACTTAGAGATTTGTAGTGATGGAGTCCAAATTGTCCTCTTTGATCATATCACCTGGTCTTCAGTATCTCACGAACTATTACATTTCACCCTTTTTTAACTGAGTATCTCCTCCCACCTGCACCCCACCACCTAAGCATATCTTCTCAAAAGACATTCACAAACAGCCTGGACATTTTCCTGGTCATTTGGCTGTGGCTTTTAAAAATGTGTGTTCATTTTCCAAGATGAAGTGATCTGAATATATCTTGATGTTGCAGTTTCTCTCTAATGCACTCTTCCATTTGGTAGTAAAGACACATAACACCAAGGGAGGGTTAGGCTGGATATTAGGGAAAATCTCTTCACCAAAAGGGTTGTGAAGCCCTGGAACAGGCTGCCCAGGAAAGTGGTGGAGTCACCGTCCCTGGAGGTGCATAGGAGATGTGTAGATGTTGTGCTTACGGACGTCATTTAGTGAAGATAGCATTGTTAGGTTAATGGTTGGACTTGATGATCTTAAAGGTCTTTTCCAATCAAAATAATTCTATGATTCTGTTCTAAGATCTGTGAAAAACTTCTACTTGACCTTTAGAGGAGAGCACAATAATGGGTGTATGATCAGATACTTAAAAATTAAAAACTTAAAAAATCTAAAGCACTTAAAAAAAAAGAAAACAACTCACAAAAATATGTTTTATTCTGGCTATTCCGTGTTGACAATAAAGACAGTCTCTAACTGTTATGTAGAGGAACTACTCATTCCTTGCAGCCTGCAGCAAGCTATAGGAATTAAATGCAGAATTTCTCTTTTTTGTTTTTCCTTTGAACAAAAAATATGAAGATATTTAAGGAGATTGCTACATCTTTAAAATTGCTTTCTCTGATGACTTCAAATGTGAGTTTTTCCATTCTAAAGTTCTCAACTGATGGTGCGCTGACCATCAGTTCAGAGTAATGTTCGGAGTATCATTAAGGACATATTGTTACAATAATATGAAATAATATTAAGTGTAATATATTACCAATGTAACATTCTGATCAAATATAAATGAATTAACCATTACTCTGAATTATTTTGCATTATTGGTAAGGTGGAAACCTAATGATAAACTAGCTTTCAACCAAGCTTTGATATGTTAAATTACCTAAAACAAGACTCTTCGGCTTAATAAATATCTCATGTAAGCCATCTCCTCAGCTGGGAGACCGAGACAGAAGACTGGTGAATTAGCTTATGTGAGTGTAATAGGAGAGCAAACAGCACAGTTTAATGTGTTTTGGAAATAAAATATAAGCCTAATATGGCTGTGAAAATACTGGATAAACCAGCACTTCTGTTATGAAACTTGCTCTGTTACTTCTTTGGTTGAGCATTATCATGTCGGTCTGTCAGATAAGAAATGGGGAATGGTAACTGAAAATGCATGTCTGAAAAAGTCAGCATTTGTCTGTTTGGACATGATCACTAAGAAGGGTGAAGGTCCCCCAAAAAAATAACCATGATATTTATATATACTCCAACTATACTATATATATGCCAGCCTGTTAGAATATAATCAGGTCGGGTCTAGACACAGTCAGATTGCTGATGGAATGAATTCTTTCCTAAAACTGGAAGCACGTTCTTTTTTCCTGTTTAATTGTTTCCACGTAAATATGTCAGATTACCTGAACACAGCAGTTTGATCTTGAAGAGGTAAATGCAGTTCATTTCAGTGGGACTTATCTACAAGAAACTGGTTCAACTTGCAAAGGGAAAACTTCGTGTTGAAGATTGAGCATGTGCTTGTTTGTCATCACTGGTACTTCGAAATACTTAGTGACACAGATGAAGCGTGCAAATGATTGTTTGGGAGATCCGTAGTCAATGTACTACTCACCACGTGAACAGGTGAAAAATCTGGCCTGTTAGCAAGTAACATTTCCTGAATTTTAAATTACAAACTTTAAAAAAAAAATTCACGTACTGAACAACCATGTAGGGATTTCTTCCTCAATTCATTTTCGTTAGGTAGATTGGAAAACCATCTCTCATCTGCTTATGTAAGAATGTTTCAAATAGACTTTTGTGGTGTTTAGAGATTTAAAAATCGGTATGTAAACTTCAGAAAAAGTTGCATAGCAAGGTAGCATCAAACAAAATGCATCATTTTGAGTCAGTATATTTATTCATCTCCTGTATTTAAATTTTAATATTAATATGGTTTGTAGAAGCTAGGTGACTAAAAACTTTAACTAAAAAATTCATGGGCTGCATAAGTAAAAAGATTTGTGGAATACAGTTAAAGATTCAAACCTAATTAAAAATACCATACTACATTAAAAATGAGGGAAATGTTTTCGTGATAACTGTACTCCTGCAAATAAATTAGCTTTCCCATTAATACTATTTGTTTAATGTTCCCCATTAAGCTAACGAAATGCTGAAATAATTTAGGATATAGTTTTGAGAAATTTTTTTCCTTTGCCTAATCCTATGTTTGTTTTAAGGTTCCACTGATTATTTTTCAGTAGGCTGTGAGGCTTATATCCAGTAAAAAGCCCCACAAAATAAGATCTGAATCAGCTATGTAAATATATTTGAAATATAGCTCTGTTAAAAAAAATGGTATAGGTCTCAACAATGACTGTTGGTATTTAATTATTTCTACAATATTTCTACACATACAAACAAACAGAAGAACTGATAGGCAAAGCATGTGTGTGCATGCACATATCATGTGTGTACTTATATGCATATATTTTTAGAAAGCGTATATTTGCTGTCACCTACTGTTTCTCTTACTCCTCCAGCTACTTCCAATGAGAACAGAAAGGTGAGAGTTGATAGAAAGGATGACTCTTGAAATCGGGTTCCACAGATACCTGCACAGTTGAACACCTTTACAAATCTCTCCCTCTTCTATTCCTTCTATTACCATTTGTTTACGGTAGGACCCAGAAACTTCAAGTAAAGATCAGTATTTCTTTTAGACTGGCACAGGCAGGATTTGCTGTTAAAGATGACCGATGCCTGATGCCACAGCCATCGCTCACCTTCGTCATCTTCTAAAGAAAAAAAAAGATCCGTTCAGTGGCTCAGACATGAAGAGGTGAATCCAGGATTTGGATAACTTTGACCAGTCGTAATAATAAACCTTTATTCCTCATGAGGCAGCAGACTGCTTTAAATGCAAAAAGCCCAGTACAGACAAAACGCTCGCTAATGTTTTAACTATTCCACATTAAATTAGGGTTGTGAGGCAACAGCTTAATTACAAACATGTAAGCTATTATTTGAATTACCAAGCAAATAAGCATTAGAAACTTGAGACAAATCCTGTGCAATTGAGATACGCAAGCTGATCGCTAGGTGGTTTACATTAAGCTAAAAAAGACTACCATAGAAATTTTTAAACACTTTTTAAAGTCTCTTCTTGTCACTTATTGATACTTTTATAGAGTTTCCACAGAATGAAAAGAGTTGGTACCCACAAAAAAGAATGAGGATGCCGTTTTAAAAAATCTGCAAATCCTTTATTTATAAAAAGCCTGCATTTCTGTTACTACATATCTAGCAAATGAAAAGTGTATTTTTTGTATGTAATAGATTAGTAGCACTAAAAAACTTTCTGAATATCAACAATCTAAAAATCTAAATATCAAAAATAAAAAAAAATCAATAGAGCAGATAGTTCTGGCACTTGGTGTCCTGTAGTGTCATTTTTTTTCTGTTTGCTTTGCCAGTATTTGAATGTAATGTGGGAATAATAAAATGTGGAGGGTAAATGATGAACTACAAGTCTTTGTCTTTATGTATGATCTGTGCATATGTATGTCTTTGTACACACAGAGCCAGTAGCACTGTGGAGAAGAGCCTTCGTGCTTAATTTGCATCATTGGATTTTTCTATTCAGTGCCATATTGCCCCTTAATTTCTTTCTCTACTGTCTGGAATCTCATCAAGAAACTAACTGACAGAGTAAAAGAGCATTGGCTTAGAGTACCTTTCATACAGCTATTTTAATCAATTATCAGTAGTGTATATAGATACATGTAAGACTTTCAATTAACTTCCACGTTAACACTGGTAAAACAACTTTAGATCCTTGACTTATGAATGCTGTGTGCAAGAGGTTTGAATAGCTGAGCAGAATTTGTTGTCAGGCAATTCATCACTGCGCTCATATGATGCTGGTCACCAAACAGAAGAGAAAACAAATGTACTGAAACTGTTGCTTTTCTGAGTTTTTCTTTTCTTTAAGCATAAATGTTAGTGCTGTCTCACAAGTTTAGGCAGGTTTTCTGAAGGGAGAAAACCTTGCTGTTCCTGTTGACCTCATTCAGAATTGGCTATTCTCTGTGTAAGGAAGCCCAGCTTGTTTGGTTTTGTAGTGGTTTGTAACATTTGGTTTCCTCTTCATATTACACATTACCTTATCTCTTATTAGTTGTTATCAGAAAATTAAGTTCTAAAGCAATGCTTAACTTGCCCTGTTTGAACAGCAGTACCAAAGCCAGTGGAACAACTCATACAGAAGACCTCTACCTGAGCTGAGTCATTTGCTTTCTTCGAAGCAGAAGTTGTTACCTAGACAAGCACATAAAATTACTAATGCATCTCATCTTGGGTTTTTTGCAACAGTTAACTGATGAGATTAGGTGTGTGGATCACTACTCAGCATTTAGACATTTATTTTAAGATTATCAGAAAAACGGACTTTTTTTTTATTTTCTACTTATTTTAATCACTGTATGAAAAAATATTTATATGTCTCATGCTTGTTTCTAGGGCCTGGTAAGAAACAGGAACCTACTATAGCATAGACAGTAAATATACTAGTAGCCACTACTCCTCACCACAAAGAATCTGGATCATTTTACAATCTGGTTTAGTGTTTTGATGTCAAATTCTGCTTTCAGAAACTGCAATGTAAAACCAAATCCCATCAATGGAAATTATTTTACTTTGCTGAATATGAGCTAATGCTTCTAATTATTCAAATGTGCCCACAACATTTTAACCTGTAGTGCATTAATTTCTCCAAATTATTTTGTGTCCAGGTCTAAAATGATATAATAGTCCTTTTCTTAGTCAGAAAGACAAGTGAGTTTCAAATCTTATTATTATGTTATCAGTTCAAAGTTTCTAATGACTGGATGACATAATTTTGGAAGTTTGCAAGGACACCTATTGGGGTTGCTGTCGTTGTAGCCATGGAAGATACAGTTTGATTTGGATGTATGGCAAGGACCTTCATTTAATACTCCTTGGTGACCCTGCTGGTTTTGAAAGTAATTCAGCTCCGAGTGGGTGTGATCAGGTCTGCTCAAGTGAAGTGGTTAGACATGGGTTTGGCCCCTGAGATAGGAGCAAATCTTTTTTTCATTTAACACATTGGAACGATTTGGTGATAAAACAGCTATACACTCACACATGGAAAACCAATGAACTTTAATGGAGATTATAAATTTATGACAAAACTGCACGTCACAAAGCATCTGTTGGTGGAACTGTGTGTGTGAGATTTATTTCTTGACTGTACTCTTTACAGAACTCAGGAATAGGATTTGATAAAGTATTCGCACTGCTTTACTGATGGTTTTTAGTCAGGTTGTATTATATGATGGACTGTCAATAAACTGTCTTCCCTGTAACACATATAACTCCAGGAAGCTTTAAAACTGTGTGCGACTACCGCATACAAAAAGAAGGCAATTGGGGTAGCGCATTCTCAACATAGAAACGCATAATGTGCTAGAGTCTAATTAAAGATGTGAGCACACAGATTACTAGGAATTGCCCAAGAATAAAAATTCACTTGAAAATAAGGTAATTAAGTTAATCTTATGATAGTGGAATTTTGCAATAAGTGCATGTATCAAATGTGAAAGTAAGAAATTTAAGAGGTAATTAAAATAATTCAGGCATTAAATTAAGCTACTAGCTATTTGAAGTGATAGTAATTACAGACATCAAAATTAGAACCATACTGTAATCAGAGTAACTACACTGTAATTAATGTACCTACATCACAAACTATCTACAAAAGTAAAATGCAAGGTGTTGGTTTCCCAGAAAATATTACTGTTTTAACTGGAGAGCAAGTCAGTCAGAACTTGGAACCAAATGATGAAGAAAGGTGTCTGTGCTGAGAACATCTACCATTTTCCAAGTGCTAAAACAAAGCTCTGCGCTTGAGTTTTCAGAAGTCTGTAAATTGGCATCCTCACCTGATTTTACTGTCCAGAGGTGTACTTGTGCTGTGCATGAGCTTTGCAGGCCACCGCAGCAACCAGGAGTTACGGCTCTGTTTCAGGCAGGCAGAGCTGCTACTGTTGCTTTCTGCAATTAGGTTTGTCAGCATCTCTCTCAGGAAAGTACTACTGGCTCATTAAGACTAATTGCTGGCAGACACCTGATTCCGAGGAGAGGAGCCAGGTTGTGGGGAGGGCTGTGATGGGCAAGGTTAGGAGCCTTCCAGGCAGGTGGATGCTCCTTTAATCATTCCTACAATTGACTTACAGCTACAGGAAACTTGACCTTTTCTTTGATTGGAATCTGAGCTGGTGAAATTACCCTTCTCTGCAATCAGTTGCCACATGAATTAGGCCATTAGATATGTGTGTCTACCTGTCTGCCCTTGGTGTGGTAATGCTGCTGTGATAAAGTAATTTAGTACAAATTATTGGGTGTGAAAAGGGATCTGATACATGCAGTAATATTTTAAATTAGACGTTCTAAAAGTTACAGTTAGTGTCGTGCTTAGTTTTCAATTATTTTATATGGCAATCTTTATGTTTTTACCTCTGGCATGAACAATAGGTTATATGCTACAAGCCTTATGTTATAGGGCAACTTGTACATGATCTGTGAAGCAAATGGAATGAAAAAAAATCTGATTACATCTCAGTCTTAGCAGAGACTGTACCATTTTCCTGTGCTGTAGAAGCAGAGTAAGAGATATGAAGTCTGATTTCTCTGTATTCCTTTACTCTAGAATTAAGGCGCAAGCCATTTTGAGTTTCAGGAAAGGTTTATTACATGTTATTCCCCTCTCTCCCTTTTTCTTCTATGTCCTAACTTATTTCATTTATTTGCCTGGAAAATATTCAAGTTTTGTTTTCACAGAATCATCTGGTTGGAGGAGACCATTAAGATCACCAAGTCCAACCGTTCACCCTGCACTGCCAGGGTCCCTAAACCATGTCCCTCAGCACCATGCGGCTTTTAAACACTTCCAGGGAAGGGGACTCCACCACCTCCCTGGGCAGCCTGTTCCAATGATTCACAACCCTCTCTGTAAAGAAATTTTTCCTAATATCCAACCTAAATCTCTCCTGGTGCAGCTCAAGGCCATTTCCTTTAGTCCTGTCACTTGTTACATGGAAGAAGAATCTGACCCCCACCTCAGTACAGCCTCCTTTCAGGTAGTTGCAGAGAGCAAACATTTTTGGCTGTCTTTTACGGTGGTGGCCAGACCAAGTTCAAGCTGGGCCTTTCTAATCTTCTCCCTTCACAGTCTCACGAAAACCTTATAGTCTTCTTGAGTGGCCTACCCTTTCTTCTGCAAGCTGTAGAGTTTCCTTTTCTTCCTGAGCTCCAGCCAGAGCTCCCTGTTCAGCCAGGCTGGTCTTCTACCCCCTCAGCTCGTCTTACATCTCACCAGGATGGCCTGCTCCTGAGCTTTGAACATTTCCTTCCTGAGGCTTGTCCAGCACTCCCAGAGCTCCCTGTTCAGCCAGGCTGGTCTTCTACCCCCTCAGCTCGTCTTACATCTCACCAGGATGGCCTGCTCCTGAGCTTTGAACATTTCCTTCCTGAGGCTTGTCCAGCACTCCTGGACTCCTATGCCCTTCAGGGCTGCCTCCCAAGGGACCCTGCCAACCAGTCTCCTAAAAAGGTCAAACTCTGCCCTCTGGAAGTCCAAGGTGGCAGTTCTACTGACCCCCATCCCTACTGCTTCGAGAATTGAAAACAGTTATCTCATGATTACTGTGGCCAAGACAGCCTCCAACCTTCACATCACAATTTTTATATTGATCATTTAACTACATTTATTTGCATGTAAGCAAGAAGTCCCGCACTCATCCCACCATATTCATTTCAAGGATTATTACTATAGAGTTGGCAAATTTTTGGCCCAAGGCTGTTACCATGCAGTGAGACACGCTGAAAGCACTAGGATGGTGTGGGTGTACATGAGTCTTCATAGCGTCAGTCATACATCTGAAGGTTGATTTTTTTGAGCTTCAAGAATTTTGAATGATTTAGAGATTTCTGTGGATTTGCTCGGTCACACCTCTGTCCTGTTGGGTGTAGAGGCTCAAAGACACTGTGACTAACGTTAACATGAACACCTTTGTGTTTCTAGGACTGTACTCCACAGTTTGTTATTGACTCTAGTTGAAAAGATGCAAGTTGTTTTCTGTAATTACCCAACTGAACTTCAGGAATTGCCTGAAGGATAGATTATATATCACATTCATGGCATTTATTAATTTTTCAGCTGAGTGGAAAAAGCAGAGGATTGCTGTATAAATCTTATAAAATAAGAACCAAAACCACAAAATTGTGTTTATCAGTAGTCATGAGTTAACATGTAACAGACAAGATTCACTGAAAAGTCTGAATTTTACTTTAAAACCTATTTGATTATTGCTTTGTCATTCATCAATGAAAAAAACTGTCTTTTTTTTGTAATTGTGGATTAAAATAACAGAATAATGAACATAAGAGCAAAGAATCAGAGAAGAAAAAACCTTAATTTGATTTAAAGTGGTGGTTAATTCAGTAAAATGTGACCTTTCAATATTTTCCCAGAGAAATGTATTTTTGTACTTGGACTGTAAGTAGCTTTTACGAGTTAGACTCCTGTCCTGCAAAAGTGGAAAGAAGCTTTTAGATCTTCTCCCTAAAATTTTTTTTCCAAATTCCTGTAAAATTCCCAGACATCCTTAAAAGCAATCTACCATGTTGTTTGTTGATGATCTAGATTGCCCTTTTTGGTGAATGAAAATCAAAACTAACATAGACTTATTGTTTTGAGTGCTTGATCATAAGGTGTTGCAGTTTGAAATTAACAAACTAGAATCTTAGAAAGGTTTTTTTCTAATGCGACTTTCTGTAGCCTCGGGAAGCATGTGAACCCACCCAAGGGGTACACAAAAGAGTTTGAGTGATTCGTTTGGGCATGTTTAGGCTTTTTAGGCAAACACAAAAGCGAGCGAAACATACGTTTTAAATTAAAGGGATGGAACAGAATTGGTTTAATGCTTAAGGCAGTTAAAACCAGAAATCAATCATGTGAAGTCAAACAGGACTGATGGTAAGAGAAGGAGATAGGTGAGAGAGGTTGATAAATACGTAAATAGGTATATACAGATAAGTACATTCCCTCCGCTGCTGAAATCCACATCCCCACTTAAAAAACAAAGACTCCGCCGTATGGCCGGTGCCCAAAAGGTGGGGGGGAGGAGAGCCGCAGCATGTAACCTCTGAGTTCCAGGCAAACTTACACAATAGAGTTTTTCCCTCTCACACTTCATAGAAGATAGCATTGGCATCCTCTTTTTCATGTCTGTGGGCAGGGATGGTGTATGCATCCCTTAGGCGATAATCCAGCTCTGTGTTGACTGTGGCAGGACGGCTTCATCATCG
>NW_010415736.1:0-4766 GCF_000710305.1 Buceros rhinoceros silvestris | reverse complement strand
GTGGCAGGACGGCTTCATCATCGGCTTATGGGGGACGTTCCTTCCTCACGTCCCTCGGCAGTAGATCTCTTGATGTGGGGGCAGGGAAGCCTTGCATGCCCCTTTCCACCCCCTCGAGGAATCAGGAAATTTATCACCAAAAGAGTCTTTTTCTGCTGCGTGGAGGAAGTGGTGTTCTCTCTCTCTATGGTAGAAAGAAATCTCTCTGCGTCCTGTGCTGAACTCAAATGTGCGCACTAGGGGGATGTTGTGAAACTTGGCTTTTTATATGCTTAGTCACTGAGGCACTGGATTGATATGTCTCGGCTCCAATAAGAAGTCGAGAGGGTTGGTGCATTCTCTTCTGAAAAGTAATGAGAAACTTTTTCATGCGAAAGGAAGAGAAGGATATAGAGGTCTCAGCCCCGCTGGCGCCAGCTTAACCCATTACATAAGGTCTAATAATATTTTCTCTTTCTCGTCCGAAAATGTGTATACATTCCTCTTACGGGGATTCTACCCAAATACTTTAATTCCACCTTGCTTTCCAATTTTGTTTGTCAGAAGAATGTAGTCATTTAAGACTTTGAAGATAACATAATAACTTTTCACAGTCAAAGGCTGCATATTTTTTTACCATTTTAATCAAAAGTAATTGACTCCTTATTGAAAAGCAGGGATTGCAGGATTGTTGCAAGACTGGATGTTGCCAGAGTTAGTGGCACTGACGTTCTTGCAATGGCACATAGCTTCTTGTAGAGTCCCGAAGCTGTAAGAAACACGTCACTGGATTCAAAATTTCCTTATTCTGCATCATTGCAAAACTGTAAACAAGCAGCGGAGACAAAAATAAACAAACAAACTGGTTTGAATGTGCAATAGCTGTAGATGCAACCCATCTGCTATGAATTAGGGCACGATAAAAATTACTGTTCATTGCATGACTTGCACAAAACTTAAGGTAATGAATTTTTCAAAAAGCCTGACTGACTGTTAAAATTTTTACTTCCACAGGTCTCAAGCTGGCTTGTAGGATTGTGGCCCAAATTTTGTGAGTGTAATGAATTGCAGGTACATAAACCAGACATCAGATCTGCAAGCATAGAGAGACACAGAATTTACACCTGCAACTAATTGCTTTTGCAACACTGCACGTACTAAGTGAAAAGCAGGTTGAAGGCTATGAAAACTGTGCTGCTAGATACAGGTGTCACCATGGAAAAGGAATTGAGATTTGTGGCTGATCATATTGTCTCTGTGGGGGATTCGTGCTGTGTAAGGGTTTGGAAATTCCAGTAGTATGTTTCACTCTTATGCTCTAGTAGGGATAATTTGCTGTTTGTGCTAGTCTCATCTTTTTCAGGGAGTTAAAAAAAAAATCGTTAGTGTCGTTCCACTTGCAGGTGGTCTAGAGTTTACTAGGCAGGCAATTAAGGCTGTAGGAAAAACTGTTCCTTTGATGTGATTCTAAGAAGTCTAATATCTGTACAGAAGATTTCAACATTTTAAACAGAAGCAGGTAACATTTATTTCCAAATGAGCATAAGCAGTGACTTAGCCTTGCTCCTTTCTGGATTGTCTTATTACAACAGTAAAGAAAAACTTAGTGCTTCTGTGTGCTGTAATTTGGAGTGATGGATACTAAATTTTTAAGAAACTTGATTTTTGTATGGCAGGTAACACAGCCTGACTCTGCAGGCCATGTTTCTCTAAGGAACAGTTGCTCTAACTAGGAATTAGAATATTTTCTTTATGTCCTTGGAAGCACTGGTGGGTACCTGGAAAAGTTGTGGAGCCAGGAGACAAATTGTCTGACAAGGGCTTTTAGGAAGGGCACCTGAGCGTGTCTGCTGTTGAACTCTGTACAGCAGACGGTTCTGTTAATTTACGAGTGAATGATTGGAGTTGATTTCTGAATAACAAGGAAACAAAATTTATGTTTCCTTCTTCACAGGGACTTTAAAGTCTGTAATTCAAACTTTTCTTCAAAATTATGATACTCTGTAATATGTCTTTTTTTTGAATTCAGGGATTTTCAATCATCAGATACCATAAATCAGATTTAACTTTTTAAAATTAGAAATATTGCCTAAGACTTTTCACTTCCATCTTAGAGTTAGTTGATGCAGGAGTCAAGCTTGTGGGACCATGGAATACATCTAACTGATGGCGCAAATGGCTTTGAAGTCAGACTCAAAGCGAAATTTGCTGATTGTCTACTCCGGGTCCTTAACAGTGTTCTCAATGGCTCCAGAGCAAACAGGCCAGTACTTCAGAGCTTGCCTTAGAGCACCTTTTTCTGCAGTGTGGGCAACCTCTCACATGAACCATTTCAATCAGGTGATGGCATGTGATTGATACTAGGCACAAGATACTACAAGGCCCTTGTGGATCCACATGAGCCCCAAAATCACATCCCGTGATGAAATTTATGAGAAGTCTGATGCCTTGAATTTAGATTACCTAGGTGTACAGTGTGGACACAGGGAATCAAATTTTAACACTGCTTTGATCTAGTGGCCACTCCAGGGCTAGTGCAGTACAATCTCATTTATTTCTCTCTTGTGCCTGACTTGGACACCTCAGCCCTAGCTGGAACACAGTGTGGTAGGGCAGCTGGGGTACTTATGCCTGAAACGTGAAATTGAGTTAAATATCTTCACACAGTGATGAACAGTGATCCTATTTCTAAATGTTATCACGTGCATGTTTGAGAAGTGAGCCCCAGTGATCCGCCCCCAATCTCTTTCATCTTAACATTGTACCATATGAATTAAAGTATCTCTTGAGTAAGAGCTTTGGATGCCATGTTAGACTGCTGTCAGGTTTCTTTACTGCTTCCCATTCCCGTCCCTGGCTCTTGTACGGTATGACCTGATCACCAGGACAGGTCAGCCAGAATAGAACTTCAAATTGGGTTGGATGTATCTTGAATTTAATTAACTCCTGCTGTTTAGGCCACTTAGACCTCACTTTCTGAGCTGAATGATTTACTTTTCCACTTTCATCTCTTAAGGATGAGAAGCTGGGTCCAAAGACCAGTGAATTGAAAGGACTTCAGGAAACTTTGTAGCCTGTTACAATAATAATGGGGGGAGGGACGGCCGAAACTACCTTTTAAGGAGCTACGCATCAGGTGAGATGCTCTCTAAAGCAGAGGGCAAGACTACTGGGGTGCGCCATTCCTTAACTTTTGTTCCTGGAGCTGGAGATGAATAAGGCCAGATTCTGCTCTCTGCTCCACATGCAGCCAAGACTTTCCAAAAGGGAGCAGAGGAATGGACTAAAATGAATGTCAGGCTCCCGGGTTTAGGTAAGGTCTTCTTGATTCATCTTTGTTTTGTTCCTTACTAGAGTCACAACTCAACAAATCTGTGTAACCAGTGGTGCTTTTAAAGTCCTGAACAGCAGAAGGCTGCCCTCCTGCCCCCAAATAAAAGGCTATGATGAACCTTTAGAAGGGGTATTTGAATGTATTTGGACAATACTTGCTGTTTATTTTATCATTGGCATGTCATTTGCAATGCTATCAGCCCTATTTGGAGGTGACCATGACTATCCTGGCAAGATATTAGGGACCACACTGTTGAGAAGCAAGGGTCGTGTAGAATATGTGCAGCTATTTTGTTCACCAGGCTGGGCTGTTATCTTGAGATAATGTGTTATCGTTGTTAATAAGCAGAGTTAAATGCACAGACCTGTCTCTCCTCGGTTCTAAAAAGCTACTGTCTAGTTGAGGTGATGATTCAGTGGCTCTGCAGCAGCTGAGGCTTCCCTGTACAACTATGCATCTTCATAAAATGGGTCAGACCAGGGACAGTTTGTTTCCCTTCATAATCCAAGGCTACTTTGGAAATAATCATTCAAAATTTTTCCCTTTCTAACCCGTATTTTAGCATACATATTCCCAATTAAGAAAAGGTTCAGGCTTGAATAGAGCCTGAA
Source organism: Buceros rhinoceros silvestris (assembly GCF_000710305.1). Taxonomy (NCBI): domain Eukaryota; kingdom Metazoa; phylum Chordata; class Aves; order Bucerotiformes; family Bucerotidae; genus Buceros; species Buceros rhinoceros. The sequence continues at coordinate 842 of NW_010415736.1, read as the reverse complement.
TGTTCACCTGTCCAGAGGCGTTAATCCCCTGATTGACTAAGCCCATATAAAGCTGATACTTCATTGTAAGGGGTAGTGTTCCTTCCCAGTGAATAAACCGATGTTTATGTTGTACCTCTGCAGTTTTGTGAGATGTCTTCTTTTTCTCATAGACCTTTTTACATATTTTGTGTGGCTTTTTGAGGCCCACATTTTGTGTCAGATGTCTATTTTTTCCGTGGAGTAAATGTTGCTTAGAAGTACAAGAAATTAGCGTATGAGGCTGAGCTCTCAAAGGCAATAATATAATAACAAATATGTGGATGAAAGGTAAAGAGAGACTTGATTATGCATTTCTAAACCATTTTGACAGACAACAACAGTGAGGAAATATTTTTAACCTATGAAACTTAATTAAATTTTATCTTCCACTATAAAATATTGTGGCCGTGATCCAAGAAGTACTTGAGTATGGATGCCTCCTTGCTTCTCAAGTGGGTTCAATGACCCTGTGTTAAGCAGTTTGGCTCCCTCAGCATGTCACGACGAGGGTTTGGAAGAATCAGGCTCTAATTTTAACACCGCTTTTTAATGTGGTGCTGGTTTAAGCAGCTGTGTTCGTACTGTTTGGTCTCGCTTCTCTCCCTATCACTTTCATTGCAGGGAGGTGATTGGTGTATGAACACAGAAAGGGCAAAGGGCCACTGAAACTAGCTCTTCCTCTTAAAGGCAAGGCTAAGCAGGGCTCTTTCCTTGCTTTTGCATGGAGCTGGAGAAAGAAGACAAGGTGCTCTTCCTCATGAAAAGGGCCTCCTAGGCATTTATTTTTTAAATCGTCATCATCATCATGGCTTGGCTTTGCG
>NW_010415735.1:0-8996 GCF_000710305.1 Buceros rhinoceros silvestris | reverse complement strand
TATTAAATATCATATAATATAGCATATATATATTTAGCACAAACCTACTTATTTGGCATTTCATAACTTTATTTATGAAGAAAGCAAATATTTACCTGATTTAGGGTATGCTGCCAAAATTATATCATCACTTCTGGCTTCAAGGGACTCCATAGCTCTGAATAATTCAGGGCTGCACAAGGTAACAGGGTAAAGAATTCCCTTGTAAGAAAAAAGGAGCTCATCACGATGCATTTTACTAGCAGCTGCCAATGCTTTATCTACGGTATCAATAAATTTTTCCCTGGGCTTCTCCATTCTTCTCTCTCTCACACACACAGGCTCTGTCACAGTGTAAAAGGCTATGCCGGAAGAGAGAGCCACAGACTACCTTTTATTAGGGGGTTGGGTTTGTTTGGTTTGGGTTTGGTTGGTTGGTTGGTGGTTTGCTTTTTGTTTGGTTTTTTTTTTTTTTTGACCTTGTGAGCAATAATTTACTACTCTTTCTGAAGTTGTAAAGAAATACACAACTCCAGTCAAAGACCTTAAGTCATTTGAAACTTTTGAAATCAACAGAAATTGAAAATAGCCAACGAGAAAAATAAAATTGTTACGAAAATATCCCACAATACCTTACGTAACTGACAACTTACAACGAGGGAAAACCGGTTCTGCGAGTAAACCAGCTCTGACAGAAGTCTGAATACCTTCTCTTTGCCAATGCAAATTGAGAACTATTTGCCAACAATCTAGGGAGATCATTCACAACAGCATTACCTCCCACTAGCTGATAGAGGAATCTCTCGCTTACAGAAACGCAAATTCTTACCAAAATATTGTCGCTGGCGTCCCAACTCCAATATTCCGCAGCCTCTGTTCTAACGTCTTAGAACAGAACGAGATCCCTTTCTCTGCCTTAGCTTGTCTCCGAGAAGAGACAGGTTCTGCTTTCTGCTGCTTGCTGTCTTCTGCTGTCTCTTCGACAAGTTTCCTGTTTTATATAGTAGACAGACGTGCACTGTGGTCAAATATCAGAAATGGGGTGTAAATGAGTTTTCAACAAAACTCAGACTCGCAGGCGCCATCTCCACAGGGGTCCAAAGCCCTGCTTTTGTGCAAACCTATAGGCACAAGCACCTGAACGGAGGTAGAAGGAGGGCTAAGGTTCCTGTCCTGGCGACTGCCTGTCTCTGCTTTTGTTCTAACACAGGAAGGCTAATTAAAACCCATCACAAAAATGCAATTCTATTCTGTGTTAAACGCCTTAAGTAACTTCAAAATATCATGCCAAAAAATCTGTAATCACAGCATTGAGTTTATAAACAAAATATATCAGAATAGAACAATGTGAATTGCAGGCTGGGGTTTAAAGAGCACGATCACATTCCTCATGACAGTTCTGAGGCATTCATGCCTGGTCCCTGAGGCATCCTGCAGTGCTTGCAGGATGACCTAACCCTACATTTTTACATCAATTTTGTTCAGTCCATGGAAATCTTTTGCTTTTCTCTCATCTCCTCTTTTCTGTAAACTATGTCAATATAGAAAGACTACCTATGTGCAGGCATCATCTGAACCAAGGGACCTCGATCCACTTGTGAATGAGATCTGTACCAAAGCGCAGCCAGTTGGCACTACCTGCATCATTTCACTGACATTAGCTAAAAATTGCTGTACTCTGAAATAGCATCTTTGTTGACTCTCGAAGTGTAACCAGCTGTGGTGGTGCGATTCCTCCCCTGCTGCTCATGGGCCACTCGACAGAGGGTGCGACTGCCCCCTCTAGGCCACACTACACTACGTTGGAAAAGCCAAATGCAGATTGCGACAGGGAGCGTACCAGTGTGTTAAGCCTGCCCCTTAACACTTCTGGCTTCTGCCTTCCCTATTCTCTAGGGACAATACCAACAATTAGCTCCTGCAGTGGACCAGAGTGCTGAGGCGCTCCCTCGGCACAGCTAGTTCCTACTCCTTTCCCTATCATTCTGAAAATTTTTAAGACCTGGTGCACTTGTACTTGGTTATGGCCCAAAGAGGGGATGCTAGGACCCCAAGATCCAGCGAAATCTGGACATGCATAGGCTGAAACATGACATCACTCGAGTCAGGCCAAAGTGGAAATGTACCTGACAAAATTATCTTGGACCATATAAATAATGACCCAAAATGAGACTCTTTGAGCTCTCCTGGATTGCACTGGGCTGCATCTGGTGCCTTCCCTGAGCTGGGATGCCTCTCAGGATAGTGAATCTGACACAAGACCTGAGAGGGAACCATCCTTTCAAGACTCAACCATCCCCCATTGAGTAATGCCCACGCACTGTGAGTATTTACTCTAAACTCAAAGAGAGGAAGAGGCTGGCCTCTTTCTCCCATCTCTACTGGTTAGGTGTTTTGCTTTAAGCGTTTTAGATCCTAGAGCACTAGATCCAAATATTTGTCCCATCTCTCTACCAGTTCACGTGTTTTGCTTTGTGCATTTGAGAGTGGGCTCTGGGTCCTAGTATTTCTGTTTGTTTGTATGTGTTCTGTTTGTCTGCATGTCTTTTGTTTGTGTATATATATTCTGATTAAAGGTACCTTGTACTATGTTAGTGTGAATCTTGTTGTTCTCAAATCTGTAATCAAGTTGCTGTTTTACTTTGCAAAATGATTTTCTAGTTCATAAATTGGTTAATCATTAAGTGCTGCTAAAGTACAACTCTTTGATTTACCTTATACTAGTAATAAATTGTGAGTCATTGTCAAATCAAACCATATTAAATATATTCATCTTCGACACCAGCCACCCTAGCAAACCAAAAAAGCATCTTGCCTTAATTTTTTTTCCTTTTACCTTTCCTTGGCATTAAGCTGTCATGAGCTGAAGCTAAGGAAACATGTTTAATTGATATTTTTACCTGCTGGCAAAACAATGGGCTTGGGACAGTACACATTCCCTAAGGAAGGAAAAGGGGGCGAATAGTACATAAATTATTCGTGTATCTCATGCAATAATATAGTATTGGAATAGGATTTCCATGATAGAAAGACAGCTTATTTCACTCCTACACCTCACTTATCACAGAAGAGTTCAAAGAAACTCTGATAGAGAAGATCCAGAGGATTTCCAGTGTGGTTTTGCCAGAAGACTGTCAGACCAATTATTCCTTGGAGGCAAGTGTTATCCTTAGGAACAACAACAACAAAAAAAAATTAGTGGAGAAAAACCAATTAGAATACACAAGTCTTGAGGAGGGATTTGAGGTGAGTCAAATTTCTTGGCAAAAAAAATGCAGGATCAGTATTTATTAATGTAAGCCTTTGATACAGCCATCTGAGCTGGAAGGTGGGAGGAGTATACCTTGCACCATACATGTCAGAAGACTCTCTGATCCTGCCTAATACTGAGCCCAGAGACTGATGGAAAATATCAGTTGATGGTTTCTAAGTTTCTAAGAAGCAGCTTTAAAAATATGGAGATGAAACACAGATTAAAAGATTTGGTCATCTCCAGGTTAATCGTATTTGTTGTTCAAGTCACCACAGTGCCTCTAAGGACTTCTGTTTTCCAAAATTTATCAGACCTGGTCTTTTCTGATTGTGAATCTTTGCAGAAAGAGGCTAGGGACCTTTTCTGTGATAGCTACAGGACACTGCCAGCTGACATTTGCGTAGTGTATTGATCTGCTTATGCAAATCTATTCCCTATTAAATGAAATAACAAAGCATTACCCTCAAAATTTGTGCTTTCAGGTGGTAAATGAGGTGGGTTTCTGTAACTCTTCGTATGATCTGCACTAATCTCAACAAAACTCTGGAGAAGGCTTCCATAAATTAATAATTGGCATGTGCCTGATCACAGCCCATCACAGTAGCCACCAGCTCATCAAAGGCCTGTCAAGCCCAGAGGAGCACAGGGAGACAAAGGCAGGTAGGAACCCAACCTAAGGACTCAATGGGACACCCTTTCCAGGCCCCTTCTAGGACTGTCCCAGATGAGGTTCAGCCTCAGTGTCCTGGTATGAAGATGACCCATCAAGATGATCAGTGCTGGAGCACCTTTTGAAGACTTGCAGAGGCTGCTGCCTGGGGATATAGGCACATTAAGGAATGCAGGGGAAGAGATTTTCATGATTCTCAGGGCTTATTAGGTCAGTACATGACAGGTGTGAGACAACTGCCACAAAACAAATTATCTACCAGTCTGCATGACACTACTGTTACTTACTTACTTACAGGAAATACTGAAGTAGAAATGAAAAATAATTATATTCAGTACATGATCTGAGCTCATTTTCTTGACTACTCTAAAAAACTGAGCTGGGGTCTAATATGTTGTAAAATTTTCTAGGATCCTCCTGCATCTTTTGTTTTCCCCCTTAATTTTAGAGTCTTCTTCATGATGGTCACCTTCCCTAACCAGGACAAAGCTGTTCACAACATCAGATTAGATCACTATCCCTTGTCTAGGGAAGTACACCCAGATCGGTCTTTCCACTGCCAAAAACTTCTCACATGTCTCTTCTAACCTTTACTCTCACAGCTTTTTGTTCAGCCTCAGCTTTGCTGTTTCTGAAGACTTGCCACTCTCTTAATCTCCTCTCTGGAACAAGTTAGGAAATAAGCAATTTTCCACAGCTTTCATCATCTCAATGTATTTGCTAGTTGCCAAAGTACAGATGCAAAGGTTAACTACCCTCTGCCTCCTGTTAATAATCCACTAGGGAATAAAAAAGAACATATCAGTAAATACAGAGAATTTCATGACACACAATGCTGGAGTTATCATTTTAACTAATCTGAAGACATCTGCCTTATGTTAACAGACTCCTCAAACCATCATCAAAAGAGATTTATTTCTTTGCTTGTTTGTTTTATCTGATCTTTTCCCACCGTATTAGTGAAATTAATTTTAAAAGTTGGAAGTCACTCACTAGAACTTTGTTACCAAATAGATGTGCAGATGGAAAGTCTGGCCAGTAATCTCAAGAAGTCAACTGTTGTCTTGTTGTGTATCTGTACAACCTGACAAAAAGAGGAAGGGGAAGAAACAGGAAGGAGGGAGCAAAGAATAGTGTCACAAAACTCTCAGTGGTGTTATGGAGGACTTTCTGAATCTTGCTAATGTTCTAAATGTCCTCATTCCTCCAAACCTGTCATTAATCCCATTATGGTCTATGCCCCTGAAATAGCCAGAGCTCTGTAGCCACAGAATTGCAGAATCATGGAATCACAGAATTGTTTAGGTTGGAAGGAACTTTTAAGATCATCGAGTCCAACCATTCACTCTGCACTGCCAGGTCACTACCAGATCATGTTGCTAAGCACTGCATCTACACATCTTTTAAACCTCCAGGGATGGGGACTCAACCAGTTCCCTGAACAGTCTGTTCCAATGACTGATAACCCTCTCTGTAAAAAAATTTTCCTAATACCCAACCTACATCTCCCCTGATGCAACTTGAGGCTGTTTCCTTTTGTCCTATTGCTTGTTACTTGGGAAGAGAGACCGACTCCCACCTTGCTACAACTTCCTTTCGTAGTTGTACAGTGAGAAGGTCTCCTCTGAGCCTCCTGTTGTCCAGACTAAACAACCCCAGTTCCCTCAGCCTCTCCTCATTAACACTTGTGCTCTAGACCCTTCACCAGCTTTGTTGCTCTTCTCTGGACATGCTCCAGCACCTCAATGTCCTTGTCCTGAGGGGCCCCAAACTGGATGCAGTATTCAAGGTGCAGCCTCACCAGTGCCGAGTACAGGGAGGACAATCACTGTCCTAGTCCTACTGGTACCCTATTTGTGATATAAGCCAGGATGCTGTTGGTCTTCTTGGCCACCTGGGCACACTGCCGGCTCCTATTCAGGTGGCTGTTGACCAGCACCCCCAGGTCGTTTTCTAGCCACTCTTTCTCAAACCTGTAGCATTACAAGGGATTGTTGTGACCCAAGTGCAGGACCCGGTACTTCAGTACAGAAGTAATTATGTCATAAAAACAAAGTGTAATGTGGCAATACAAATGAGGCCAAATTATAAAATGCAGATGTAAGGTATGCTAAATAAAGCTAATTAAAAAGATACCTTTAAAGAAGTTGTCCAGACACATTTAAAAACTTAGTCCTGACACTTCTTTGCAAAAACAAATAATTGCATTTGTAATTTTCAGTGTATGAATTTGAATGCACAAATCAGGATCATCAAAGCAAATGCAGCTTGTTCAGCAGAGCATATAGCCATCAGTGGATATTTTGCTATAGGAGCTGGAAGTGTGAAGCTTGGATTTTAAGCATAAAGTCAGAATTATGTATTTTCTTTTCACAAAGATAATTTAGTTCCTTGTCTGAGGATCGTATTTTAACTGTTTTTTCACTTAATTTATCAAAGACATTTAGTTTTATTCAAATACTGTAGTAAAACTGGAAAGTCATTCAAAAAGAACTACAGAGTGTTCTTCTCTGATTTCTTTTTGAAACATGCTTTTCCATGGATTTTGTTGAGTCCAGTCATGACACTGTAAATTAATCCCTCAGAAGTTTAAAGAAGAACTGCCAGCTAATCGTCTATGGGCTAATACAGATGATGACTCACTGGCTACCAGACCAACATGGGCACCACCAGCAACAACCTATTTACTCTTGGCCCATGATCTACAACTTTCTTTCTCCTCTTGCTGCTGTCTGAAGGTCTAAGTGAGCTGACTAAGCTCCACGTGGTGTTGTGGAGGAGGAGAAGGGCTGTAGTGTGTACTGCTGAAAGCAAAGCTCGGACATGGGAGAAGGACAGAGGGCTTTGTATCCATACTCTTCTACCCACATAGGGTATGGAGATAAGGGTATGGGAGAGAAGAGTTGATGTACAGGAATAGAGAGGGAAACAATATTTTGGCCATCTCTTTCCTAGAAATACCCAGTTCACAACTATCTATGGGCAGTTTAGCCAGACTGAAGATTAATGGTAGCCAGTGCAGGAACAAGAGTTCAAAGCTCAGACACCACTGTGTGATAAGTGGTTTTCTGCTGCTTCCAGAGTAAACTTGGCAGCAGAAAAGCACTTTTTGGTAGCATCATCTCTAACAAACCCTGAGAAACATAAGATAGCTTCATACCGAGCTTCTCCATACGCCTGTGCTGCATTTCCTAGTGCTCTGGGTGCAGTGCTGGATCCAGGCTAGCTCCAGCATTTGTGCTGCACCAAGCAAAGTTTTTCTTAGAAGAAGCACATGGACACCCCATTGCAGAGACACCTAACCACTTCCTCAGAGACCAAGCTGATTCCAAACAGGCAATTCAAGCCCCTCAAGACACAGGCTAACAAAGCCACTGTCTCAGTATTGGGGTTCCCAGCATGTCTTCTGATAGCCGTACAATCAGACTTTCCCAGTCTGAATTCATTTATCTCATAACTGCCTGTCTGTTCTCCCCTACCTCATGCAGCATCTCATAATTTACAAATGACAAAATTCCTGCATTGCATTTTCTTCCCAAGCAAACCCAGTGCTTGTGAATAAGGAAGTATTTCTGCAAAGATATATGTGCCAGACTAACTGACATTCCCCTGCAGCACCCAAGAAATGTGCATCAGCCATAACCAGGGGGCAAACCCTAGAACCAAGCAGTGAGTCCATTTGTGTGGCTGCCCCCTCCTGGCCTGCCTCCCACGGGTGCTCTGCTGCTTTCTACTGAGGGACTATGCTGTATAGCTTTCACCATGAGCCAAACTGTCAAGTACTCACCATAAAGTTTCTTCCCATCCTCATTTTTCCATGTTCTACCATTTCTTACCATCCTGATCCACTAAAAGAAAAATTAAAAAAAATTACAAAAGCCGTTTTTTTTTTAATCTGCCCATGATGTTCTCTTCCTTTTTTCACATGGTCAGCAGGTTTGATTCATTTTGCCAATTAATTTTTTTGAGCTCCAGCAGGACTGCTTAGCTCTCATCTTCCCTAATTAGATTCCATTCGATATACCTCCAGATTCATTCCTAGAGGGGAAAGGTGCACTATTTCACTTGAGGTACCTGATACTGGACAATCCTCTCCTCAAATCTCCAGTCTGAGGAACTTTTATAGCTTAGAGCTAATCAAAATACACAGTCCCCTTTGATCTCAGGAAAAATGCAGATACAAAAACATGAAAGCTTCCCTGTCTTTCTATTTCACTCTACTTCTTTCTTAGTCTCAAGGCTCCCTCATCTTCACCACTACCCTTTTTGATCCTAACACAGTTCCTCAGCTTTCATCTTTCCTTACACATTCCCTAGGTCAAGTCCATTCCCTATATTGAGATTTGCTTCATTGTGTAAAGATGAAAGGATCTTACATCCAAAACAAGATAAAAATAGCAGTAGCACAGCTCACCAGACTTATTAATTTGACCATGAAATATACCTTCACATGTGGCTGGAAAAGGCAAAACTTCTATGTCTATTTTTAGTGTCTGCCAATAGTTATGTCTGATCTACATCATAGTAACCCCACAGTTTCTGCATTTCAAGAGTGAAAACATATAGCTAATGACAAAACTCCTAAAAAATGCCCACAGCTTTTACCATCCTAATTTAAAGTATTCTTAAACTGATGGTGTTTTCCTTGACGTACCAGAGATCCATTCAGGAACTGAAGCTCAGTTTTCCAGGCCTTACTTTGTCTCTCCCGCTACCTCCCACCAGAGATGGAGTCCTTCATGATGGTAAGATAGGGTGGACATCTAGGACTGGTCCATCTTTCTCACCATATGGCTTGAAACCTGTGTTTCCCATTTTTAACAGCGATTTTATAATAGCTGCAACTGCAGACTTTATCAGAACTGGCCAGGACTTAAAAGTCAGTGCAACAAGACAACAAAAAGACTTCTGCTAGCATGGAGTGCCAAGTCAGTAAATTATTTCTCACTCTTGATTAGTTCCAGTGCTGTTACCACACTTAGTCTCTGTCTTGTGATCAGCAGCAGAAGCTGTTTGGTAACTAGGATCCTTGAAACCCTACAGAAAGGAGTGAGATCACTGACCAAAGAATCACAGAATCACAGAATCATCATC
>NW_010415734.1:5016-5434 GCF_000710305.1 Buceros rhinoceros silvestris | reverse complement strand
CTGGTGTAGCTGCACAGCCTTGTGTGCTGTGGCCAGCCAGAGCACCACCCGCGAGCGTTGTCTCTGTTTGGCTCTTCCTAATTGTTCCTGCTGTTGTTGTCCCCCAGACTGTAGGTGCGAGTGGACGGACTGGATTGATGTGAGTTACCCAGACAGTTCTGACAGAAACAGCGGTGACTACGAAACCTTTGACAAAATTGTGGAGAAGTACCCCGACTGGGTGTGCGCAAAAGTTGAGAATATTTCATGCAGAGCTGTGAAGTTCCCAAACGTTCCCATTGAAGATTTAGGGCAGAAGGTGGAATGCAGTGTGGACATAGGGCTCACCTGTAACAACAGCGATCAGAGCCTGGGAGGTCCAATACCGATGCCAGTCTGCCTGAATTACGAGATCAGTGTCTGCTGCACCCCCAACACT
>NW_010415734.1:0-4830 GCF_000710305.1 Buceros rhinoceros silvestris | reverse complement strand
CCACCGCCCAGCAGCACCACCGGAACAGTGCCGACGCCCAGCAGCACCCCCAGCAGCACCCCGGGGACAACCACAACTGGTCCTGGCCCATCCACTCCTACCCCAAGTACTGCCAGCACATTACCAACACCAACAATTGTCACCAAAACCCCAGTTCCTCCATCTACAGAAGAACAAAGTAATTTTTTTTCTGTCATTCACTGCATTGTTATGGGAGCAATCTCGGTTTATTGGCAGCCTGACATGATAATTCTGCACTCTGGAGCACTGTAGTTTGATTAATTTTTGTAAAATATCATTGAATCATAGTATTGCTTTGGTTGGATGGTATCTTTTTAAGGAACTTTTACTCAAGCCCCCGTATTATAGGCAGGGACATCTTCCATTCTATTGGGTTGTTCAGAGCCTCATTCAACCTGACCTTGAATGTTTCCAGTGACTGGGCATCCACAACTGTTCTGGGCAACCTGTTCCAGCATCTCACCATCTTCATCATAAAAAAATTCTTACTTATGTCTAGTCTCAAGATACTCTTTTGCTTTAAAACATCTGCCCCTTTTCTTGTAACTACATGCTTTACTAAAAATTCTGTCTCTGTCTAATGAGGCCCCCTTATGTATCAAAAGGCCGCAATAAGGTCTCCTGGAGCCTTCTCTTCTCCTGGCTGAACAACCCCAAGTCTCTGAGCTTCTCTTGATAGGGGAAATATTCCAGCCCTCTGGTCATTTTTGTGGCCTCCTCTGGACCTTCTCAACTATTTTCATGTCTGTCTTGTACTGTGGACCCCAGAGCTGGATGGAGTATTCCAGGTGGGGTCACATGAGGGTAGAGTAGTGTGGGTCCCGTACTTAGCTCTCCTTTAGGAGGGAGAGCGCACATGTGTCTGGTTCTTGGATCTATTCTTTTGATTATCAGGAACATTAGAAGTTCTTTCATCCTTGTGCTTGTGCCGAAGGCGGATACTGGACCAATGGGAAATGTTGCTTTTGCTGCTGTTGGCCCTTGTCGCGCAGCTGGAGAGAACGTAGTCAGCGCGACCCGCGGTGTGCAGTGGGAGCGGGGCTGGGCTGTGGCACTGCCAGTTCGGGGGCGCTTTGGGCACAGCCGTGCAGACTGTCTTCCCTTTCTTCTGTTGCGCTGTCTCCGTGGCCACTGCTGGCATCAGCGGCGCTTCTGCCTGGAGGAAGCCTGGCAGGTTTTCGGTGGCAGGGCTTGGGGAGAGGTTTCCCAGCTTTCCAGCCAGGTTGTTCCTTGCTATGGACCCAGCCCCTGGGCAGCCGGGTTTCCCCAGCGTTCCCGTGAGCGGTGTTCTCTACTGCTGATGCTTTAGCAGCATTGTGGACCCCGTAACATCCCAGTCAGTCTGACTCTGTGACAGGTCACCATTTGTTCCTGTATTTCCTCCTGAATATGGAGGAAAACCTCCCACAAATGTAAATCAACCAAAATTAGGTTGAAGGTCTGTTCTTGTGGACTGGGTGGGCAAAAGCGGCGTATCTAACTTCCTTCTATCCTCCAGCATCATGACTGCTTCTCTGTCTACCATGTTTCCCTTACATCATGCTGCCAAAGCAGAAACAGATGGCTCTGAGCGTGGCCTCTGAGTATTGCGAACAATTTATTAAAGGCTGATCGATTACTCCTTTAAAGGAGCCTGCATTAGGGCCCACAATGAACACTGGCTTGGTTGTGTGAGAAGTAAAAAGCAGAGAAGTGAATTTAGTGTTTCTCTCATGGCAAAATAGCCTGTGGGTGAGTAGCCTTAAGGGCCTGGGAGTTGGGTATGGAACACAGACTGCTCCAGCAGCTGCTCCGCAGTTTCAGTAGACTCAGCTGACTGCAGGCACGCTCAGTGCTGCTGTGAACATGCCACAGGAAGCAGCACAAGGACCAATGGTCTATCCTTAGATTGTAGCATGCCAGTAACACAGAATTAACCGAGGAGTTTTCTGAGCAACTCAGTGAATTTCCCAGGATTAGGACTACTGAACTCTTATCTGCAGTGTAAAGTTTTGACATTTCTGACAGCCGTTCCATCCAAACCTGTTAGAATATGAACTCTATTCCCATGTGAGTTGTAGGATATTTGTTTAATAATCCCTCTGTTATCTGAAAGTCATTAATAAGAGAGTTTCTGTTTTATTCTTTCCTAGCTTAGGAATAAACTGTGCTTAACTTTGTTGAATTTAATTTGATATTAGAACATGAAATTAAGTTAATAACAAACACAATTTGCCTAATTAATACAAAATACTGTGTTTTCTCCCTGTCTTAGAGCATCCAACCACGACAGCAAGTACTACAGTTCCTTCTTCACCTACCCCAATACCAACAACTAGACCGACAGAAAGTACAGCGTCAACCATAGGCACCACTACTGAAAAGAAAACAACATCAGTATCAACAAGCTCAGCACCAGTCACCACCTCTGGAGTCACCGAAACAGAATCAACCACCAAAACCACCACTTCAGGACCCACACCTTCAAGACCCACTCCCCACAGCACTACAAGTGTAACAGAAACTGGTAGCCCAGTGACCACCACTGCAATTCGCACTACTCCAACAATCCCAACCACTAACACTACCACCACGACTTTGGGACCATCCTCCCTGGAGACTACTGCTAGCACTACTGTATCTCCACCATCGGTACCAACCAGTTCGGTGCCAGTCACCACCTCTGGTACAAGTCCAGCAGAATCTTTGACCACCACTTCAGGAACAACCTCCAGTAAATTTACCACAATCATTGCAACCACCACAGCCTCCAAACCTGTTCCCACTGTCTCAACTCTTGGGCCAACACTAACGTCAAGTGCAGTCACCATTGTAGGAAGTTCGACGTACAGTACAGTTCCTCCAGCGAGTACTTTAAGTCCAACTGCAAGTCCATCACCAACCACTCCTGGAAAAAATTGTACTATTTTTCCTAATGAATCTTACGCGGTGAGTAGATTTCACGAGGTTTTTTAGCATTCTGCTTTGGAGGGAGACTAGGCACACGTTTTCAATGTTAGTAACACAGAGAGTAGGTATTCATCTGGACAGAAAAGGAAGTATCAGTCCATTCTATTTCTTCCTGTTTTCTTGGGTATGAGGATGATGATATATAACTTAGATACTACTAGCTCTTCAAAGATAGTTTTACAAAGGCTTTCTTCAAGGAGTTAGATCACAGCTCAGTGTTTCTTTTTATTGTAGGATAGCTCTGATGAAGGGGTAACCAAGAGCTAAGCGGTGCTAAACTGTCTTTTCTGTTTCTGTTTTTGAATACGTTCAGAGTGGGGAAAAGTTGCTTGTGTGTTTACAGTGCAGACCAACAAGAAACCACAGGGCTGAACTAGTCTGAGTTTGGAACGAGTCGTACTTGGGCATAGTCTGGTTTCAGGGCTGTGAAACAGATCACCAGGTTCCAAATGCTCATGAAATTTGATTCGGAGTTCTGAGGTTTTTGAAACCTTCACCTCTGGCACAGACAAGTTAATGGCTTCTACATTTCTAAAGCCTCCTCACATCTTGGATGATTACCTACTTGTTCAGTAGATCTGCAGGGGTAAAAATTACACATGGCTGAAAAACTGGAGGAAGGTAGGAAAAAAGCATATAATCACTCTGCGTGGACCTTCGATGTTAGTCCTCAGACAGCTGGGGAGCTTTAGCTGTTCGCCTGTTCTAGGCACGCATGGAAGGAGGATGACCATACATTGATCACTGATATCGACCAGTGTCTTGCACTGTTGGTGAGAGAGGGAGTCTAGGGGATGAGATTAAATCAGGCATCTAGTTTTTATAGAGCTGAAATGCAAAAAGCAGTTCTCGCTTCAGGGTACTGGCTTGACTTTTACAAGTAATGCTTTTCATTTAGCAGCTCTCAGTAGTGCTGGCTCATCCCGCAGGTCTTGACAGAGCAGCCTGCTGCACTTCCTTCCCATTTTCAGACTTCTGGTGGGGAAAAAATTGTCAATATATATGACGTTTTACAACTCTGCAGAAGATATTCAGGCGTAACTGTTGTCAATCTGATTGCTTCCTAAGGTTTCTCTCTCTCTTCCCCTTTCCCCTGTCTTTCCGAATACAGCCAGGTGATTCATGGTGGATCTGCGAATGCATTCAGGCAATATGTATAGAAGAGGATAAAGTCCAGATTGTTCCTGTCATCTGTAATCCACCTCCTAAACCTACATGTTCCAACGGACTTTCACCCGTGCAAGTCATTGATGATGATAAATGCTGTTGGCACTGGGAGTGTGACTGTAAGTATATATTTTTTTTGAATATTTTGTCTTCTGTGGGAGCAATACCAGTGTCAAGAGCAGTGATATTTATCAGGGGACAAGTATCACACAAGACTGTGACCCTCAGAATTCTAGTGCTGCTCTGTTTGGAGTTCTTCATTGAGTCTTTTTAGGTATTCATTCGGGGGCTTTTACTTAATTTGTCATAATTTCTACCTAACTATTGTAATAGTCTCCAAAGGCAGGGTTTAAATGTCCAGATGCAGATCTCCATAGGCTAGAAGCCTCCATATGAGTTACTTGTTCAGACTGTCGGTAAAGGTGTCTCTGGGGTGCAGCTAAACCTGTTCTCAGTTGTCTATCAGAAATGTCAGATGAACTGTGCCCTTGAATGTGCCTGGTTTTCTCTGCTATTGATGAGTTCTAGATAATGAGCTTATGCAGTGTCATATAAGCTTTAAAACTTCAAATGCTTGGAGTTAGATGAGATGAATCCCACACCTACAGATTCTGTTTGTAGCCTGCTCTGATTCTGTCTGTTGCCACTGGACGCTAACCCAACCCTATGGTTTTGTAGGCTACTGCACTGGCT
>NW_010415733.1:30050-38283 GCF_000710305.1 Buceros rhinoceros silvestris | reverse complement strand
AGGCCGAGAGCGCTGGGGCTCCGGACGCTGCTCCCCCGGTGCCGGGGTGTTCCCCTGGTGTCACGGGCGGGAGAAGGGGCGCCCGTAGGGGATGACCGCCCCCAGGCTCGGAGGGACCATGAGCTGAGCATGGGGCAGTCAGGCCCAGGCCGGGGCAGGCACGGTGCTTTGCCCCGAGCGCGCCAGCCCCTCCTGGCAGGGTTTAAACCCAGCGGCTTTTGAAAATGTGTTCATTCCTGCCTGCGGTCATCAGGGAGCACGGTGGAAAAAGTGTTCTTCCCTTCTTGACAGCTGCCTTGTTCTCAGCTGGAACATCTCTGTCCTGGCGTGAATGTTCTGAGATGCTTAATACCACGTGGAGCTGCTGTGGAAGTGCTCTTGGACCAGTAGAAGCAACAGATGATTGTTCACACATTCTTTTATTATCAAAAAAGACACAACCAATATTAAATTAAATAAATTACAGGCATTTCTGAACTGGTTATACATCATGCATTTATCAAGTAAGGCTTCAGAGCCATTACAAGTCAACATCACTGTTACTTTAAGAGCAATAAAGGGACATTAGAAATTAAAATTTTTCTACCCCAGCATGAATTTGAGCTTCCCTAATTCTCTTGCCTTGGCACTTGGGAATTAAGGCTTTGAATGGGCCGCATGTGCCTCCAGCAATGCCACTTGCCCGCTGATGTTACGTTTATTGCTGCAGAAAGGAGGTATCCTTCTCCCCAGGTCACCAGCACGTAGTGACTGCTGCTGCTTGCAAGCTGTCTCTCTCGACCTCCCGTCCATGAGGCCTGTAGGAGCTTCGGGAGATACAGTCTGTGTTTCAGATGTGGGCTGGTGCTCCCAGGCTTCCTGCATTGGGCCCGCCAAGCCCCGGGACTGAGAAATCAGCCTCCTGTAATTAACACTGAATAAGGGGCTGGAAATGAGAATTGTCCTCGTTTGACGTGATGCCACCTCAGAGATACAGAAATATCGATTAGCTGCTGCAGGACAGTTTCTTGTTCCATCACACCAGTTTCTTTGTGCTGTTTTCAAAGGAGCGAGTAAAAGGCGCACTCGGGAAGTACCAAAAGACCACGAGTAATCACCCTCGAAGATAAGGGACTGAATCCCTTGGGTTTACCCTGCAGAACAAGCTACGCGTGGTTCTGGAAAAAATCGCTGCTAAGATTGAAATACCTAATGACCATGGATTAGTGGGGTTTTCCTTCCGCTAACGAACCCCTGTTGGTTTTATTGCTCTCTGCTGCTGCACTGTGTAATCAGAAACTGGGGTAGAGAAACGGTGACTTGGTGAGTGAGGTGTTCCCTGAAACCAAACAGGCAGAGCCCGGCTGCTGTTTCCTTTAAGGGCTGTTCAAGAAGGTCTGTTTTCCTTGAGACTGAGACATCTGGGAGCCATAGGAGAGCCCCGCCTCATCTCCCCAGAAACCCTCTGGCAACCTGCTAGGGAATAACGTCTGCGTATGAACTGTGCGCTAACGCTTACTAATATTTTCAACATCTTTGAGCGATACAATGGAAATAACTTTTTAAAATATAATTTACTTTCATTATTAAGGCCACTCTTTATTTTTTGCATTCCTGGAAAGATCACAGATGCCCAGTTTTACTTCCATTACTGTTCTTGTTTCCTCCCAGTGCTGGAAATACTTCGTAGGAAGATTTGAAATTCAAAGCAAAGACATTGTTTTCGTTGTAATGGAGGATGTACCAATATGTGTCTTTTCCTTAATTTTTTTATAACCTTATTTTCATGACAGCCATATTTGAGGTTGAAATGCACTGAGGAAGGAAGGCTCCCATTAACCTTTGGCTTACACTTAGATTTTTCAGGCTTTATATTGTCACCCTGTCATTACTGTCACAGAATCGGCACCAGGTGAGAGGGAAGAAGAGAACTAAAAATAGCAGCTGTTACTAGCATCACTCAGATGCATTTCAGCAGTGGTGAAGATCTCAGCTGTCTGTCTCTGGGTTAGTGAGGCAGGCGTGGTCTCCCGAGAGGTAGGTGCTCCTGGTAGCAGCAGTCTGTGGTGAATGCTGGTGAAAAGCATCACTAGTAGGGAATTGTTCTGGAAGTATCACACACTGTACAGCAGTTTTCTCCTGCTGCACAAGTGACTGTTGGAGAGCTCGTCACCAGAAGCTCTGCGTAGCATGGGGTGTCCCTTGGGCTGTTCCCTAGTCGCAGGCGTAGAGTACACTCAAATTCCAGTTTTACTGCCCTGGACTGAAAAGAGTGCAGAAGGGGCTTCCTTCCCTGTCCCTGAATTCGCTGCTTATGACAAAAATGGGAAAAACGTCTTTCCGCAAAGCACTCTTCCACATTCTGGTCTAAATCTTTTAGTTGCTGTAGTCACCAGGAAGATGGGAAGAGTCCAAACCCCTCGGGATGAAGCTTCCATGCTGAGCACAGTCAAAGAGCCTTATCCAAAGCGCCATTCGGTCGGTAAGAAGATCCTTAAAAGACTTCAGAGGGGATTCAAACCAGACCCTGGCTTCAAACCCACTCAACCCACGGGGCAGGCAGGACAACGTGTGCAAGTCACACACAGTAACAAGGAACTGGTATTTCTGATTACGAGTTAGTCCTGTTAGTTAAGAAAAGAAAATGTAGTCCAGAAGTAGCCCTACTGAGATGAGTAGCAAGGTCTTGGGGTTTCAGTACAGCACTGGAGGGAGGCAGTGCTTCCTGGGGTGCTGGGACGCAGGGAGAGCTGGGCAGGGGTCACAGAAGAGAGGTGGAAGTGGGGGAATACAGAGAGCAGGGCAGTTCAGGGGTCTGCACTTTGAAGATCAGACACCCCGAAGGTCAGTGCACGTTTAAGAGCAGTTCACCCTACCAAGCCTTGTCGCTGCCCCTTGCAGGAGCTGCTTTTGCTCGTGAATCAAAGCCGTGAAAGGCTCTTAATATCTGCTCATATCTCATCAGGAAAAGCAAGAGGAGGGAGAAGGAAGAAGGGGATGCCCGGGGTAATGTCTGTGTGGGCAGAAGGGTGCCATTGTGTGAGACAAAGGAGAGCGTTTGACAATAATGACTAATTGTCCCACGTTTAAGGCACCTGCTTTCAAATGAACTCGCTTCTCTTCTGTAATTAATGAGGTGGCATTTCCTGAGTTCCTGCTTCCACAGATTTCTGTTGCCTGCTCCAGAGTCCATTGCTCCGAATACCAGGAGCAGAGCAGGGAGGAGGGAGGAGTTTATCAGCTCAAGAGATCTGCTGGCCTCTTGCTTTGCGAACCTATTGTATCCCCAGGTAGAAGTGCAGTTCTTCACGAAGGGGTGGGAGAGAGGATTCTGCTCCGGAGGGTTTGCCCGCACACTGATGCTCCCTGTGCGCTCACAGAGCTGTCTGGGTCTCTGAGACGAACATGCTTCCGAACATCTCCTAAAGGGCACACAAGGCACGCTGGGTTAGGGCTGCTGCTGTGACACAGACCCAGCAACGCAGCTCAGCAGACATACAGCCACGCAGTGAAGCGCCAGCAGGAACTCCTGCCCTTCCCAGCCCTCATCTGGGGAAAGCGGGCTGTGGGGAGGCAGCTCTGCTCTCAGCGGTGCGTGGATACCATGGGGAAGGGGGCATTGGAAGGCACCTCCTCCCTGGGACCTGCCTTCAGGGGGTGCAGATTGCTTCAGCACTAACAAAGCCTGTGCTGAGAACTTGACTGCTGACCCTTTTGGGCTTGAGCTAAACCTGGTTCTCCAAGGTCATCCCAGTGTGTGGAGACCACACACGGACACTGAACCTGAGCTCTGTGGCCAGAATGGATGAAGGGATTCTTCCCCTGTGGACTGACCTAGCTGCTCTTTCATCCACGTCCAGCCAGAGCTCCTCATGGCAGGCGTTTTAAATTATTTTTGAGCTGACTTTTCAAAGTGTTACCGTTGCCAGCAGTTTGCCTGGCAGTGACACTGGGGACTTCCCATTCTAATCCATCCCAGCCACAATTTCTCATTTCCACCTTATGTCCACAGCCGAATGCACCCCCGGCACTGGGACTGACCTCCTCCAGGTTCTTGTACTCTGCACTGCTTTCGTCCACAGACTCATCATAGATGGAGAGCTCTGTCTGGTTCTGCCTCTGTGCAGGGAAGAATCAAATCCACAAATTAGCAGAGTGTAGGTTGGAAAAGAATGAAAAACACCACGAACCCGGGCTTAAAACATCACACATGCTCAAAGGGAAATGCCTGGGAAGAAGGGGTGTGGAAGGAATCCTGTTTTCATTGTTTATCTCCTCTGAGTGCGCTGGCATTTACCTATCTCTCTCTGCCAAGATACGAGATACCAGAACTTTTTCTTGTGGGCTAAGGCTGCCCTAGTTCCAACTCCAGTTATCGTGCCATAAACCCACCCACATTTGGGGAAATAGGTTCCTTGACTCCATGGCTCAGCATGTGCCACGTTCCTGCCTCGGCCTTTTCTCCTCCCACCAAGGGAAGTGTTCCTGGATGCTGAGGCTGTTGAGGGACAGGGGCATGTGCTTTGCTTTCATTTCCAAGAGCCAGATTCTGCCTTAGTGAGCAGCTGCATGTTCCAGCCAACACCAAACTGAGGGCATAGTGCTGGAACAGCGCTTCTGGCTTCTCCCGACTGGGACAACGTTCATCTCCCATCTGGGGTTTTGCAGAAGACATTTTCATTTCTGATTTCCCATTGAAATCAATCAACCGGTAGGTGCCTGGCCCATATGTGAGAATTAGGAGACGAAATATTTTGTTGGCTTTAGACCTTTACCACTTGAGATAAGCAGGAGACTTTATTAGGTGCGTTATCAAGTTGTTATTCTTCCTTTGTGTTGATGCAGCGTGTTAAACCTAATAGTGCAGGACCATGCACTGGGGAAAGACCAGGGAGCAACTTTACCTCTTCTAAGATGGGCGGGTGGACAACTTCTTTGATATTGGCCAGTGCAAACAGAACAGCATCGTGGATTGTCAAGAAGATGTGACTTGGGTCCAGGCCTCCTTCCTCAAAGACTCCTCCGGTGCTGATGTCATTGTACACCTGAGCTGAAGAAGGAGAGGCACGTGAAGGAGAAGGACACCGAAGAAGGAAGCCTTGGAGTGTGTGCAGGGCTGACTGTTGTCCTCTGAGCTAAAGCAGGGCTGGGGTGTGCGGGGAGGAAGCAGATTTGCTGCAGAAATGAGAGCGTGGGGATCTATTTTTCTACACGCTAAATGTGGAGATGTTCCAGTCATATCACTTCCCAAATGAAAGGACATATTTCACACCCAGGGAACAGTGTTTCTCTTCCCTTTTTTCTGTTCTCTTCTTTCATCTGCTCTGGTTTGGTCCAATAAAAGGCTGACAGCTTGCATGGTTTGCATAAAGAACACAAAAAGATCTCCTGTCTGTCAGGAGCACATAAAGGGGGAAGATCACATGGAGATGTGTTCTCTGTGGATTCTTACCATGCACGTTTGCCAAGAACACTTTAATCCCGATCTTCTGGTAACTGGAACACAGCTAGAAGGGATAGAGGGGAGAGAGGATTAATAACACTGCTGCTCCAGCTTCGAGTTTGTACATCAAGTCTTTTATCCAGGGCTTTACACGTGTCCTGGGTGATGCTGAAGGAGAAAGTCACACAAAACCTTCTACTGAGGAGGGTAAACAGCTTTATCTGAGCTGCCCAAGAGAGTAGCAGGTACCTGGGTGATATGTTGCTTGGCTATGTTTGTAGTACAGAACTGACCTTGCCCAGTGCTTTTGTGCCCATGAGGTCAACAAAACACACTCCACTCATGTCCAGGATGATGGTGTGAAAGCTGATATAGGGTGGTGCCATCATCATAGGGTCAACATCTGCTGTAGGTGTGACACTGAAGGTGCTTCCTTGCAGAGTGGTGGTGCTGCCTAGCTCACTGGAGGTGTGCACTTGCCCAGCACCGTTGGGAGGAGGACAGAATGTGACGTAGGAGATGCTGGCACCATTAGCAGTTGTCTGGTTGTTGTTGGTATCTGTTGGAGAGGTGCTTTCAAAGTCCTTCTGGAGCTCTTGCAAAGATAAGGTCTGCAATGAAGCAGAAATGCACAGTCAGGGCACGACTGACTGGGAAATGTGCTTGTGAAAGGCACTTTTGAACTGGAATGCTGACATAGGTGCATCCTTGGAGACAGGGGGCAAGCCCGGTTTCCAGCAGATTGTTCACCAGGTTTCCGTTCTAGTCTTCTCTTTGGCTTTCTTGTTCCCAGCCATTTGCAGTTCTCCTGCATGTTAAGGTTTTGGCTCTTGGGAGGAGTGGAGATGTGGGTGGAAGGGAAGGGAGGCAAGAGGTGGTACATGTGGCTAGGAAGGCAGTGCAGAAAACCCTGTGTCAGGAGAAGCTGTTCAACAATGGGGACTTGTGGTCTTACTCATCAACACAGGAACCCAGCGTGAGTACCTTGTTCTGCCTCAGTAAGAAGTTTGGTAGCTTTGTTGGTGGTTGTACTGTCCCCTTCTCCTGCCGTTTCACATATTTCTTCCTGGCCAGGTACACTTTTCCAGGATCCACCCCTGTCTGTGGAAAAGAGAGAGTTTTCTCTGAAGACGTCTGTTCAGGCCAGCAGTCAGGGGCTGCTGTTCCTTCCCTGCTATTTCCCAGCCTGTGGCACATGGCACCCACAGGATCACCAGTGCAATGATGCTGATGGCAACCAAACAACAGCATCTTCAGTAGCTCAGGGTACCTGCATGTGCGGGGGAGAGGCCTGCAGTAGCAGGATGGCTCTGCTTTGGCAGAGCTTGGAGAAGGCCACCTGCCATGATTCAGGCATGGCCTCTAAAAAGAGGTCTACAAACAGTTCTGAAGATCAGGGAGAAAAGGGTGGAAGAGAAGAGGATGGATGTGACCATCTTTTGTGGTCCTCCTAGGCTTAATTACCTCCATGTAATTGTATTGCTCCATGTAGCAATACAGGAGAGAGCCAGGGCGTTTGGGATTGGCTGCACACAGACTTTTGTTAGGGCATTGCTCACCTTGGCTATGACCTTCTCGCGGAATATCTCTGAGTTGGCAAAATAGAGCGGTGAGCAGTAGGTCACAATTTTAATCCCATTAAGTTCATGTACCTGCAACAGAGACAAGAGCTCAAACCAGGCCTGATGGTGCGTGTGGGGAGGGGTGAAGGGTGGCTGGGAGATTGGAAGCAGATAACTGGGAAGGCCGAATGGAGCAGCAGGTACCCTGCTACCCCTGAAACAAGCAGCTGTCAGGGACTTGAGCTCCCTGATCGTATTAGATACCAGTGGTGAAGAACAGCATCTGCTCTGGGGATGCTTTAGCCTCTGCTTACCTTGCTGTAGGCTTTAGGGTTCTTGTAGACATCCGTGGAAGTTACTTGGCCCAGGACAGAGCCGTTACGGCTAGAAGAAAAGAAAGAGATGATCAGAATTAGAGTAAATGTTTGCATTCCATACTGGGATTTGAAAATTTGCTTTTCGAAAATACTTTGATTTCATCCCTGCAGAGTCTACAGGGCAGAAAAGAATCAGCAGTTTGAGATCCCAGAGTGGGAAATACTAATAAGGGCTTTGATGGATTAAAAATGGTGTGAGAACTTCACACCAGTCTCTGAACATCCACAGGGCTCTTTTTTATGCTCAGGATCTTCTGCTGGGAGCTATTTTCTGCAGGTAGCTTTTCGTGCTGAAGTAAATACCTTCAGACTTCCCCCTGCCCTGGGATGTGCGCATCGCTAACCGTGCGCGGGAGTGGGAATGCAGGCGGTAAATTAGCGCCTGCCATTCCTGTTTGCACCTTCCAGGGGCCGGGGAGGACACCTGCACTCCCCCAGGCTCCTGCCGCACGTTCCTTTGAAACACGGGCCAGAGGTCGGTTATAAACATAATCTGTTGCCCCCTGCCATTCCTGTTTGCACATTCCAGGGGCCGGGGAGGACACCTGCACTCCCCCAGGCTCCTGCCGCACGTTCCTTTGAAACACGGGCCAGAGGTCGGTTATAAACATAATCTGTCGTTTATTCTGCAACTGGGAGGTTTTCCTTCTCTTTTGGTTTTTGTAGCTACGCTGATACTTACAACTGGGTATGGAAGACCACAACCATCACGGAAAATCCCACGCCGACAGCGACTCCGTAGGGAAGGCTCAGGAAGAAAGCGGACAGGAAGCTCACCAGCCAGACCAGCTGCAGAAAGAGAGGAGCGTGGCAGGTCATTCTACTGTACCGTAGGTTGGAGCATGGTGATGGATGGAAAACGGCTGGAATCT
>NW_010415733.1:26808-29975 GCF_000710305.1 Buceros rhinoceros silvestris | reverse complement strand
ATGGATGGAAGACGGTTGGAATCTGGACCCAGAGAAACACACAGCCCAGGATCGGAAGACCAAGGTCTGAATTGTACAGCTCTTCTAATGGTGTAGGATGTTGAGTGCTTTCCTGTGAAGCATCATTGCTGGGAAGCTTGCCAGAAGCCCCAGTTTTTTAGCCATAAAAGCAGACGGTGTGTTTCTTTGCAGCTGCATGAACACCTGCACCACTCGTTCAGAGCAAAAAGTACCAGCCTAACCAAGAAAAGGCTCCTGCAGGTCAGGCCGTCTGCTGCTCCCAGCCCCAAGAAAGCTCCCGCTGTCAGTCAGAGCATTTCAGGAGGGTTGAGCATCTCTCTGAAAACCGTCTGAGCACCCCCTATAACTGACCTGAACCCAGAGCAGATACGATGACAAACGATGACAGAGCACACCAAAACCTGCCTCACCTCTCAGCTCAGCACTCTGTCATCGTATTTTTATATGTTAGCACTCGAGCATCTTCCTCTGTATGAAATTAGTCCTGCCTAAGCATGTAAACATGTCCTCTGAGGATCATCATCAGGTTGCTATAATCCCATCCTCAAGACTGATAAAACCTAATTTGACCTTGGGCAAGTCAAGGTACTTGGATGACTTCAGCACCTTAATTTATAGGCATTGTGCCTATAAATGGCCTCACTTGCTGGCTTCCCTCCATGCAGCCCCCACACTGCCCTGTGGCAGTGAGTGATCCCTGCAGTGAGCACTGAAACACAACCAGGCTTGAGGAATGAACACCAACGGGCTGACATCACCCAGAAATGGTGTTCCCCATTTTGGGACAGGATACTGAATCTAGTTCAAGTTCCAAGGAGATTAAGGTCAGGGGAACACAGTTTACTCCATTGACATCTGCCTGGCCCCATGCTCCCCGGACCTGTCGGCTCTCCAGGGTTGCTGGTAGGAAGAGCTTTGTTCCAGCAGCTCCATAGAGACACAGCACAGCTGGAGCAGTGGGTCTGGCTGTGCTGTGGAGGACAGACGATTCACATGGGGCAGGACAAAGAGGTTTCTGACATTCTGACATTCTGCTATTCACCTCTGCTGTGGTGACCACATCTGCAGAGACACGCTGGCAGGGTGCTCCCCTGGCAGCACCACACATCTCCGCTCAGTCCGCCATCCGCTCAGGTGCCTGCCTGGACTTTGGGCTGGGGTCTGTGGAGCCCTTGGGGCTGGTTTGTGCTGCCTTCTGTGAGCTCTGGGAAAGGGCAGTAACTTCAGCTGCCCTCACACGTACTGCCAGAGCCAACCGAGACCTCCCAGCCTACCCACCAGGCAGCAGCAGAACCCATTTAAAGATGGGCTTAATTTGCCATAAATGATTCCCGACAGGGAATCGCATCTTCCCATCAGCGACTTCCTGCTCTGACGGTTCTTGCCTGCATAACCGTGTCAGCTCAGAGCTCACATGTCCCTGGTCTGCTCAGTCTGCTGGGCTCCCTCCTAAGCGTGGACCATTTTTTGGTCACTCATGCCCTGTGCTGGAGGGAGCCCTCACATCCTGATCACACCCCTGTGGAATCTCTGCCGGGACTGCTAAACCGTCTCTTCTCCAGCACCTGTTTGAGCAGTATTTTGGGAAAGCTCTTGATGACTCAGGTCAGCCCCTTTGGACTCCTGATTTCTCCGATAAGGCGGTTTGTTGGGACCTGACAGGATATTGGCTTGGTGTCCACACACACCACTCAGCCGTGGGAGTCCTGTTCAAACACTGTCTTTCTATGTCAGACATTTCCAAATTCCGTTCTCACTCCCCCGCCACCCCCTGCCTGGGTTTATACATCAACCAGTGCCTGGAGTCCTTATCACTGTGAAGGGCTCTCCTCACCCTGGAGGGCTATTGTGTGAGTTTTTAAGTCATGACTCCTAGATATTGAGCAGGGCCGGTTTGGCTAGTTCTGGGCAAACAGGCTCCTGCGGTTGATTGGCATTTAAACAGAGCAGGTAATAGTTCAGACCTCTCTGAGATGTGCGCTAAGCATGAGGGTGCTCAGCTGGGCAGGATGGGTTCTGCAACTGCTCTGAACCTCGCTGGCAAGGGCTTGGAAGAATGATGGCACCAAGAGAGAAAAGCCCACCTTCATACCACCCTCCTGCTCCCCAAAAGTCTGCTGGGGTCTGGTCTGCTCGCCCGGCCTCTGCCTGGCACCGCCGTGGGCTGAGCTGCCAGCGTCAGGCAGGCTTGTGCCTCCCACCCATCCCCAGGCACTCACGCAGTCTAGCTTGCTCTTCTTCCACAGGTAGAAGGGGTCAGACAGCTGCTTGAGGGAGTTTTTCAGGTTCACGGCGATGAGGGCTCCCAGGACGGACTGTGGAGGAGAGGGGATGGTATCAGCTGGGGTGGGGACGTTCCAGCATTTCGCAGCAGATGCTTTCTGCAGCTCTGCCTTCTTTGGTCCAGTTACCACAGGGGAAAAGGAAGGGGTGATGCTCACGAAGAGCTCGCTTGGATCTGGATGTACTAATTTAGCCTATTCTTGCTTCAGAGACTTCATGCAGACAGCAGCCCAGGCCAGGAACACGCCGTGCTGGGCAGCAGTTTGCATCAGGGGTTTTTGGAGCAAGACTCTGCCTTCGCTTTGGTGCGTGGAGTGTGCGACGCAATGGCTGTGCTGCATGCGCGGGTGTTTGTGTTACCTTTGGAAGGGGCTCGAGGTAGATCCCCAGGGCCAGCATGGTCACCATAACCACCAAGGCCACAAAGAAACTTGCCACCTGCAAAATAGAAAGAAATCACTTCAGCTAACATCAGGGTCTTCCTAAAGCCCCTCCAGGTCTTTCCTCTCCTGCTGCTTCAGCCAATGGCACAACTGGTTGCTGTGGTGTTTTATGTGAGCAGATGATTGCCTCTGAGAAACAGGCCAGGATTTTGCAGATGTCACAGATAACCCCACATCTCTGTCATGTGGGAGCTCTGCTCAGTCAGGGGGTCCAGACTGAGAATCTGGACTGCAGATTTGCCGCCCTACATCTGTGCCCAATTCAAAGAACCACCCAGGGAAGGGAGGAAATCCTGCTTTGTCTGCAGCAAAGTGAAACACTCCTATGTGGAGCTTCTCCAGTGCTGCAGCAGCAGTGTGAGGCTGGCAGCGTGCAGCAGCTGCAGGGGGATGTGGTCAAGTAGGGTCGGGGATGGCAGA
>NW_010415733.1:24320-26718 GCF_000710305.1 Buceros rhinoceros silvestris | reverse complement strand
GGGAAGAGAGGAGGAGGAGAAGTTACTAACTTGTGATTTCCCTCCTGCCCCATCGACGGCAAGAGTGACGGAGAGAGCACAGCAGATCACGTGGATTTTGAAGAAGGATCCAAAGAAGTTGCTGCATCCCAGGGCCAGCATTTCCTGTGGAGAAGGGGGAACGTGGTCATCAGAAAGGACAACTGCCCATCCTGCCTGGCCAACGTGTGAGAGCTGCCAGGGAGAGCAGGTGCCCGAGTCTTGGGTTTGTGTGGCCAGGGAAGGGATCTGGGTTTCCTGTAGTGTGTCCCAGACCCCTTCCTTCTCATACGAGCTGGGATGGGCTCTGGAATAGCTGGGAAACCTGGAAACATAATTCCACATAAACACGTTGTCATCTGTTGACACACTAAGGGCAGGGCTTCATGTGGTATGTGTGGCTGTTATTGAAAGCTGCCACTGTGCCAGTGATGATGAAAGAAGATTATTTGATGTCCTGCCTCTCGCAGTATCTAGGTGACACACCAGGAATCCAGGTCTTTCTCCACTCAGTGACAAGTACATGTGCCTTGTTGTGCTTCAACAACCTGCAAAAATGCTGTCTGTGCCAGCACCCAGGACTGCAGCCTCAAGTCTGGAGGGAGAGCAAGGCAAAGAGCTCAGCCTAAGCCTTTCCTCCCTTTGGCAGCCTCTCTCCAGCCCGTGGGAGGTGGATCTGCCATGTCCTTTTGACCCCCACATGGCAAGCTGCCCTGGGAGCCTGCATGGGAGCAGCACAGCTGTTTGAAAGCTGAAAGCTTCCTATTCATGCAGCAAGTTTCTCCTTTCATGCCTGAGCAAGGGGAACGGTCCTTGACTGCGTCCTTCCAGACCAAGCGTTACCTGGTTGGGGTCCACGTCATAGCCATGCTTGGCTGCCAGCGTTCTCCCCATGGCCAGGTTGATCACGTAGCTCACGATGGCGAGCGAGAAGGCAGTGCCGATCATGTCTTTCCACTTGTTCACCAGGGGCAGGGTTGGTGCTGGGAACCTGCACGCAGAGAAGGGGCAAGAAGCAGTTGTGACACTAGTGTCTGGAGGCTGGAGAAGTGGGTGAGGCGTTTGTGTGTTCAGGAATGTCATAATCCGTGTCTGCAGTGTGGACAGCTTGAGTGGATGGTGGCAGTTGTGTAACAGGACGCAGCAGTGCTGCCTGACTGTCCTGGAAGGGGACTGTTGTGCAGCAGGGAAGAGTGAGGTGCTTTCTAGGCAGCAGGAGGATGAGAAGGAAGGAAAGGGATCTGGAGGTTGAGTCAGAGCTGCACATGCGCTTACCCCATGCTGATCTTCCCAACTACTGGCATGCCGTACTTCTCGGGCATGTTGAAGCTGCCTGAGATTGCAGTCGCAACAATTACCTGGAAGTACAGAGAATAAAAGAGCAGTAAGGAGAAAGAGCATGAGCTCTCTTGGGAGCGCTACACTTGATGTGCTCCTGGGGCTGACAGTAGGAAATTAGCACCAAATTTGGGCTAGGAAAGCAGAGATCTTTCCCAGCAGGAGTTACGTTCCTCATCCTCAGCATCACCAGGATGCAGAGGAATCCTCCATGAGAGTGGCCCAATGTGTGACCCCAAGCCATGTGGAGATCACATCATATTCACTGTGTAGATGCTCTACATGACGAGCCCTCTAGGAGCAGAGGTGAGTGCCCAGGGCTGTAAGGTGAGGGGGGAACTGTCTCCTGGAGGGTCCAAGGGACATCTCATGCATCACTTACGATGATGATCTCCATGGGGATGGGCATCCGGATCTTTTTCATGTACTTTAGGTTGAGCTCCTTGACAATGCTCAGGAGCCCAGCACTGACCAAGGCATAGACCAGGGAGGCCACGTTGGTTTTGGGCAGACCTTTACAAATATCAATGAATGTCTAAAGGGGAGAGAAGAAGAGAAGGTGTCATGGGGAACCAGCGACTCTGGACAACATGGACAGCACAATGGAGAACACTTGTTACCATGATCAACTGCAAACACCCTGAGATGTGATGAGGGTGAGAGAAGAGCTAGAAACACTGCTACGGAGAGGTCAGCAACCAGCCCTGGGGCTGTGCTGTCCACTTCAATGCAGTTCTAGCTGCACTGGTGGAGGATGCATCCATGGAAGATGCAGGAAAGCCCAGGAAAGGGTAAATTTGCTCATAGGGAAAGTTTCTGTTGCTAACAGTTGTGCAAGACTCCTGCTGTAAAGCAACACTGTTCGTATTCTCCGCAAATCATTATTCCTAATCAGAAACTGGCAGTCAGGGGCTCGGATGATACTGTGCAGGAAATACAGTGGCAGCCGTGTAGGTGTGCTGGGCTGAGAGTGCTGCAGGCAGCTGTATTCCCCCTCCCTCCACCCTTCCCTTCTCTCAGAGCCCCTCTTTCCCGGCCTGGG
>NW_010415733.1:23787-24184 GCF_000710305.1 Buceros rhinoceros silvestris | reverse complement strand
TCCCTGCCTGGGTGGCAGTGACGCTTGCGGTGTGGTGGTCCCTGGGGGAGGAGGTGCAGGAAAGGCCCCTGTCCAGAGCACCCACTTACATAGACGATAGCTAAGGGCCCGGTGTAAGATGGGACTGTCAAGCTGAAGACGTACTTGAGCACGGAGATGAGGATCTGCAGCCCTGCTGCTGTCATGAAGCCCCTGATGAAAGACTCTGAGAGGTAGATAGCAACGAAGCCGAACTGCACAAATCCCAGGCACAGCTAGGGTAGGACAGACACAGCGTTAGGGACATGCCAGCCTGACGGGCGAGGTCGGAGCCCCAGTGTGCCCATGTCAGGCAGGCTGCTCTGCTGGGAGAGGAGACATCCGTCCAACGCAGCCACAGTGCGGGCTGGGCTGAGCA
>NW_010415733.1:15592-23657 GCF_000710305.1 Buceros rhinoceros silvestris | reverse complement strand
GGAATGGGGACAGGAGAGCTGCAGAGTGCTGGGGTGTCATCACTGACTGCCATCCCACCCCAGGGGCTGGCCTCACCCTCAGTCAGTCCAATTTGGAGAATTTCACGCCAAGACCCCCAAACCCCCCAAAACCTCTATGCTGAGCATTCATCCACTTAGGAGTGGGGCCCCTGCTAGCGTCTGCTGCCACCGTCTCTGCGCCAGGGAGAGAGTTCTGCTGATGCCCTGTGGGTCAGCTCTGACCAGAGGGCACAGCAGAGGTGGGGCAGCAGGTCCTTACTTGTATGATAGCTGTCAGGCAGGCTAACGTGGCAGAGATCTCCAGCCTGGCCGCTTCCAGGGCTGCGGTATTCACTCTGGTCTCATTGGTGGTGTGGTTGAAGTACTGGAAGTCCGACTCTGGAGCCAGCTCATTGCAGACGTAGCCAACAATAATGCTGATGACTGCGAAAGTACCTGCAGCACAGCACCGTGATGTCAGTAGTTTTCTCTAGAGAGCGACCTGTCCTGGAAGGCACTTGGACAGGTGACCGAGTCACCCAGCCCATCACCGCAGCCAGCCCCGCGGCAAGAGGCAGCAGTGGCTCATTGGGGTGAGATCCTGCTGTGCAGCCAGAATCGGGCATCCCATAAACCCCTGATAGACCAAACATACCCAAATATCTCGATTCTGGGACACACCAAGTGTTCCCAGGCAGTATTTAACAGCCGTGTGCAGACAGTCACTCTGCAGGTCTTACCTGGCACCATCTGGTGGATCCCACCAAGGAAGAGGTATGTTATCAAGGGGAAGAAGGAGGAGTAGAGCCCATTGACAGGAGGCAGGTTGGCCAGCAGCGCGAAGGCCATCCCTGGAAAACACGAGGGAAACGGGCAGGTCACCAAGGTTTCTGCAGCTGCTGTCAGCCTCCTGCCCCGCTCATGCTCATGCTCACATCAGCTCCCAGAAGGATCTGCAGCCAGCAGAGATTGCTGCGTTCTGGGCAGGAGAGGCCGAGGAGGGCAGCAGAGAAGGGCACCACAGAGGGACAGCCAGGATGGAGGTGGAGCTTGGGTTTATACATGTCAGCAGTAGAGGTAGCTAACCCCCCCGACTGGACATCAGCTCTCATCCGCAGAGCTTCACTTGAGCTGAAAAAGTGCTGTGCCCGCTCAGTGACCCAGAAAGTCATTGAATCTCACCTTGTGGCACTTGAATCGTCCCCGCGCTGAGCCCACCGAGAACATCAGGCAAAATGTAGTCTTTAATTTTATACTTGGGAAGCCACACAAGTATTGGGAACAGGCTAAAGAGGATGAGTTTGAATCTGGAAGCTGAACATCTAAAGGAGAGAATAATAATAATAATAATAATAGGCAAATAAGTAAAGAAGGAAGGAAGCAAGTGAGCTGGGAAGCGAGCAAGGAAGGGAGCAGGGAGGAATCTTCCCAGGAATGTCTCAGCCTTTCTCCCACACCAAATCCTGAGCCCAGTGTTGGGTGCCAGCCCTTCCCCGTGAGTGCAAGGCTCTTGCAGTGAACTAGCTGGACATGCCTTGAAGGGTTATTGTGGGGACATTCCTGACTCGGTGGGAGGGCGCCAATGCTGCCCAGAGCAAAGGAGTGAGCTTCCCAAATCTTCCTACCTTCCCTTCAGACAGGGGGTAGGAAGGAGACAGAACCGAGTTGAGGGGGTGGTTGCACAGAGCCACAGATGAGCTTTCTCAGGTGTTTGGGCAGGAAAACCCGAAGTGCGTCTGAAAAAAGATTGCTCTGGGTGGACACATGCAACATCTCCCGTCTGCCTGCTAACATGTTCTCTTTCCTGTAGTACTGCCTTCCCTTCTCCAAGGAATGGAGATAGACTTCCAAGTCAGTGATCAACAAGGTTATTAATCTTTATTTGCACAATTATTAATCTTTCTTGAAGGAAAAAGAGTGCTATTTTTAATCAGCAAGTTGATAAAAAGAAATCTCATCTGGAAAGCCTGAAGAAATCATGCACACACCCTTACCTACGTCAGCGGTTGTACCTTTTTCATTACTAAAAACAATTCAAAAGCAAATCCCACATCCCAAATGCGCTCAGTGCACACTGTTCCACTTCTTGGCCTCACAACCTGATGGCCGAGGCAGTGAAACGAGGAACCAGTTTCACTTGCTTCGGTAGAATTCTCATTTCTCCTGTGCCTTTCATCCATCAAAGCCCTGAAGATTGTGGAGAAGGTTTCCCAGGATAAAAAAAATGGACCCATTTTTATGGGTCATTTCCCAGGTCCATTTTATGGACCCATTTCCCAGGTCCAAATTACTTCCCAGTTCCAGACCAAATCCGCTTTACATTTACCCCAGCTATAGCATTCTGTGTTACCTGAAATGGTTTTTCAATTTTTCCCCAATGGGGTAACTTCTGCTTTTCTTCTCAAACTCTTCATCAAAGAGGCTGACCGAATATGCAGGGCGATCGATGACATAGCGAGGCCTGGCGTGGCTCATCTCTGGATCATTTGAATTTTTCCCAGAAAAAAGAAAAAAAGCAAAGCCAAGAATGTGAGTGGAGCTGCAGTATAACAGACCAGACACCTCCAGCGACTGGGAGCCCTCCCCAAACATCTCCACCCTAAATAGTTTCCCCGTGGCGCAGAGGCAGGTCCTGGGCGTGGCTTCTCCCAGCTCCGGGGATTGCTGCTGCCCGGCATGGGGAGCTTCACCGGCTATTTTGAGATGATGCTAATGAGCGATGCTGCGTGGAGGGGACTGGAGTGCATCCTGGATTGTCTGGGAGGAGAGCATGGGTGTTAATCTTAGCTCTGCCAGCCTCTGCCTTTTTGCCTTGGGTGAGTCACTTGACCTTTCTCATGCCTCGGTTTCACCATCTGCCTGTGGGGTTGTTGAGACTTTGCAATGCTGGGCAGCCCTACGGTTTGCAATGGTAGATACTGGCACTGAGATTAAAGGCGGTTCCCATCTGAGGTGTTCCTGCTGCGCTGCCGAGCAGGCTTGTTTGCATTCAGCACCCTTCTGCTGTTCCTCACTCACTCGCTGCGAGAGGCTGTGGACAAGTCCTTGGGTTATTCTAGGAAGCAATGCGCAGAGAGATAATCATTGCCAATGCATTTCAGTGATGAAGATGCCAAAACATCTGGATGGACTAGTCCCACCCAGTCTCTGGGTCTCACCAAAGAAAGATGATGAATTTCAGAGAACCCTCGTTTTCCTGTGACCAGCAGTGCCGGGGAAGAGGGGAGAATCATCACCAGCTGGAGAGGCTGGAAGTGGAGGGAGGAAGTGGTCAGATATAAACCAAGGATCTTGGTAATTATTTGTGGTATGGCCTGCATCTAAGTGGGTCATTGCCCAACGCAGGAGTAGAAGAGGGGGTGGAAAAATCTGGTGATTCAGGCAGGAGGATGTATCAAGAAACAACATCCAGGTTGCTGAGAGCTTACAGAGTGATTTGAACGTGCCAACCCCTCTGTCCTGTGGCACTGTGAGTCCTGCTCAAGTCATCACACACCTCGACACTGAGTGCAGTGGAACCAGGGTGGGCAAAATGTCCACCCGTGGGTCTCATGTCAGTCCTCCCTGACAAGCAGTTACCTCAGAGAGGAAGCTGGAAGGTGTGAGTAATGTGTAGCAGAGTGGCTCAGCAGTGCAGGGCAGGCAGGGAAGTGTGATGCAGGCAGCCGAAACTTTGAGGAGAATTTAGGTCGAGTCATTATGCCAATAGGAGCTAATGGGTCTGGAAAGGGAGGTCATCGACCCCACTGCTGCAGTGGATCCTTTGGTGATCACAGGGGTGAGCAAGTGCAGTTTGCAGTCAAACAGCTCCAGCAATGGTGTGTTTCTGATTCGAGGCTCTGATCTGCACTCGTGCTGACTCGGGACGGTTCCCACCTGTGTCTTTGGAGGGCCAGCTGGGTGCCAGCCAGCAGAGAGAGGAGACATGTCCCTCTTCCTGCCCCACCAGTCGCTTAATCAAGTGGCCTCTGCAGGCATGACACTGCCATCGCTGCTGTTCCTTCCAGCTAGAGACACCCCTCCAAGAGCGATGACAGGCTTTAGCTTTGGGAGGGTTAGTGCAGGCCGGGACCAAGCAGTGTCTTGGGCTCTTTCCTGGTCCCTACGCTCATGCCGGAAGCCCACCTGATAAACCATCATTCCCTGGTTTTCCCACGTCAGCCTGCTCAAGTCTTGTTCCTGCCTCATGGCCTCGCTCCACATCCTGTGGCTGAGCAGTTCCGGGCGTGCCCAGTCTTCCTCCAGGTCCCAGCCCCACAGCACTGCTCTAGATTTCCAGTTCTCCCTCGTGAATATTTTGTAGCCCAGGTCCAGGCTTAGCAATGAGCTTCTCAGGGGTGATAAACCCAGCTGAGTTTCTGGTACAAGAAGCCTCTCCTGGCTTTATTTCCGGGCCCCATCACTTGCCGAGCAGCGTGACTGCCATCAGACAGACTGAACCAGCCAATTACATCACAGCTCTTTAATGAATTTCCCCTGCTGAGTGAAAGTGGAAAAATAATAAACAAGGCAAGTGTAGAGGGAAAAATATCCCCATGATTAAATTCCATCTTAAACAAACAGGCTAATGATGTCAGCGTCTCGGACAGAGTCAAGTTCTTGACTTGGCTTATCACTGGCCTTGCCCGAGATCAAACAGCAGGTTAAACCTTTGAGATTTCGGAATTAAAGAGAACGAGCTGTGTGACTGCTCCCTGAACAGAAAGCAAACCCAGCTGTCCTGGTGTTGGTGGGATAAGAGTACAGCAAGCTGCAGAGCTGGTTGAGACCCTGCGGCTGGGGCAGTGTGAGTGGAGGGGAAAGCAGAGTGCCCATGAAGTGCTGCAGTGCAGGGACCAGATTTTCAAGAGCTCTGTTCCAGTGTGGGCATAGAAATAAAGCACGAGGTCTGGGGGAAGAGCTCCAAGTGCGGAGACCCTGTTCCAAGCCTTTCAGGAAGCCCATTGCTCCAGCGTGTGGGCTGGAGTGGCTGATGCTGAGAGATGTGGAGTTTGGCTCAGTCTCCCTTGGCTGGGGTCTTGGAGGAATCTGTGAGGTAACACCAGAGGTGAGCAGCAAATGAAGGCAGAGTCGCTTCACTCCAAGAATATTATGTGGTGGAAGATACTGCCCCAGCAGGTCATCAGCTCAGAGTCCCATCAGCTCATACCTGGCTGGCCTCTGCCCTGCCGGTCTCCTACCAGCCCATGCATGCCCAGCACAGACCCTTTTCCCCAGTGTTCCTCCTGCAAACGCATTTACCCAGTTCTTATCTTCTGTCCCCGTGCTGGTGATAGCTGTGTTTGGGAAGAGGAAAGTCACATTGAGGTTTCAGGCCGGTGTTGATAGGAGCCGTTGGCATAAAGCTACTTTCCTGTGCTGGCGTAGGCACAGAACAGGGATTCCAGTCCCTGTTTAGAGGGAGAGCAATCTGGTCACTGCCTTGTGTGCGACATAAGGGCTCAAACCATCCCAGTGCAAGAGCTGGACATTCAGCTAAGGCCTTGGCTACATTTTAGGAGAAAATACCAGTGCTCTGGATATCAGTGTTCCTCCTTTGCCTGCCCCTCTCCTGCACACACACATCTCCTGGATGATGGGGTCCAGAGGTCTGGCCTTTTCGGAATCCTGGACGAATCTTCGTGAATCTTCACCTCTCTCCCAGCTCCATTGCCCAAGGAAGAGCTATAAAAGGCAGCTCTCCCCTGCCGCAGGAGACAAGGTCTGCCTGGAGAAGGCAAGCGCAGGTGCAAGGAGTTGCTTGCAACACCAGGACAAGGTCTGGACTCCTGCTCCCCTCAGTTGGTGCCTTCAGCACCGCGTCCGCCGCGGCTCCCAGCCTCCCACTCCGGGCTCCAGCTGCAGGTGCCGTGGAGGCCCTGGGGCAAAACGGTGAAAGGGCCCAAGTCTTGCAAGGTCAGGTGAAGAAGCGGTCACCTCCTGCCCCGAAACCCGCGCTGAGTTTCCTCCTTGAGACATGGCATGGGGACAGAGGCGGTGGCCGCAGCGCCGGGGCTCTGTGGTGCCGGATGCTGCAGTGCTGGGTGCTGCTGGGTGCTCCCCCGGACTGAACTCTGCCTCACCCTCCTGCCGCACACCCGCTTCCCTCTCCCTTTCATGCCCTGGGTGTCAAGCTGGGCTCGCAAAGCACACCGGCAGGAGGAAAAGGTTTCTGCTGTCAGTCAGCTCAAGTGTTTCTAAAGGATGTTGTATAATCTCCACTATCGAGTGCTGATCAGCCCAGGGATCTGCCTGTGTGCTCCCGGGTTGTTCACTCTCTCCAACCTCCTGGCATCAGGGACGGGCCAGGACCGAGTCTGGCTGATGGGTCACTCCGCATGCTCGTCACCAGGGGACCCCCAGCACATTCTGTAAGGTTAGCGTCTTCAGACTGGGCTCACTTTTTGCTCCCGGTTAAATCGCTTTGATCCAGGTCTGTTTTGTTGTACCTTTGGCTCTGGATTGCCCACAGGGTTCACCTACAGATGAACTGACTCAGGAGGAAAGCACCTTGCAGTGGAACAGCCAGATCGATAGTGTCATGTTTCTGGAACAAGTGTATTGGTAACCACCCTGTTCCTAGTGACAGAGCAAGTCTGGGGCAGGGGAAGAGGCAGCGGCAGGGAAGCGGTGGTGGCGGTTCAGGGGCTGAGCAGGGCTGCACGAGCGGTGCCACGCACTGACTACACCCAGCATTTGGCCATGGAGTCTAACTTGTTCTTAACCTCTGCCCTTTGGAAACAGAAAAGGCTGATGCTAGGAGAACATATAGATCAGTTATGAAAAGTATCCTGTCACCAGAACGGCTTTTAGCCTCAGAAAAGGCAAAATGCCAGACCCATAAAGTTCAGTCAAAATTTCACTGTTCCAGTCAGTTTTCCGTGAAGAGCACACAGGGACCATCACGACGGAATAAAAGCCAAGGATAGAAGGAGGGAGGTGCTGAGAGGTGCTACCAGCCCTGCTTGGCTGTTATGAGGCCCAGGGGACCGTGTGCCACGGGGACAGGGACAGGGAGGAGACATCTCTGCTCCCACCTTCCCACCTCCTTGCACCATGCTGCAGCCTCGACCCTAACATCCCCCTCGGGAGCAGCCGTCCCCGTTCCTCCACTCCTGCACTTTTGCCACAGAGCAACCAGGCACTAAATCAATGTTTTCTTTTTGTTTAGATTAAATATTTGGAGTGTTAAATAGGTGATTTCCATAAGGCAGATGTCCCTTTTCTTGTTCTGAGCGACCCAGCCCAGCGCAGACACCGGGCAGGAGCTCTGCGCTGTGCTCTTGTTCTGCTGTCGCTGGGCCGGTGCCAATGTTTGATGTACCACTTCACACGAGTTTCTAACCAAACTAGCTCTGCACTTGGTAACCAGAATAATAAGATCTGCAGACATCTGCCAGCTACTGAAAATGAAGCCAAAGTGTTTGGCTCAAAGGGTGTTTATTAAGTAAAATGCAGTTCAGCAGCTCAGCTTCTGCTCTTTTCAGTGCTGTTGTCAATGCAGCAAATGCCGTGGGCACGGGGGATCTGCTCTGCTCTGGCACCAGGGTGAAGGAGCCCAGATTTGGCCCTCTCTTTCCATGATTCCTTTGATTAACCCCCTTTCCTCAACCCCACCCTAACTCTGCATTACTTCTATAGCGGCATCCAGCACTGTACCCTGCCGAGGGAGGGCTGGGCTGGGTGAGGCGCCAGGAGGTGGAACGTAGGTATTGCCCCATCATAGTCCTCCGAAAGCCACTAGCTTCCCTGCCCTGCGGTCCCCTGGAGGTGTCACCTTGCTGCGTGTGGCACAGCGGTGCTGCGATCAGGCTGCCAGCTCCTTGACCTTAACAGCACCTGAGTGTGTCCCCTGGGAAGCGGTGTGTCCATCCTCCCCATCGCCCTGCCGCTCCCTCTGCATACAGAGCTCTTGGGATGGCGAGGAGGGCAGGCTGGAAAGTGCACTTCAGAGGAGAAGTGAAGCCTCGCTGCCATGAGCCTCTGCTCTCCACATGCCTCTGACACAGACCTTGCCCTCTGCCTTTGAAGAGCAGGTGAGCAATGCAAATCCCAAGGAATTAAAAAGTTTGCAGACTGCGGCATT
>NW_010415733.1:12497-15464 GCF_000710305.1 Buceros rhinoceros silvestris | reverse complement strand
GCCTGCGAACACTTATCTGGGATGCCTGCTGAGGGCTTGCTCCTGCACATGCTCCTCACTCTTGGAGAAGGAAAAACATCTCTGGGGTCACCCAGTCCATCCTCTGAGAGGCAGAGGATGGAACAGCATTTGTCTGTTGGAAATCTCTGACCTGGGGCACTAATACTGGGTGGCCAGCAACAAATGTCACTGCAGGGGATGGAAGGACAGGTCCCCAGCTAAAGTTTTCAGCTTGCTTACAAATCAGATGTAAAATTTTATCAGGGCAGAGCAGAAAGCATCCTACCTGCATGAACTACAGGTCACTGCAACAGAGCGGGTGTATGGGGATGGTTTCTTTCTATATACGAGCGAGCCTGCCCAGACTGGACCTAAACATCCCATGAAACGGCCCTGGGAGGAGCTGGAGACACTGCACCCGGTCTGACAGGTCTCTGGCTGGGAGCACTTCTCATTCCTAGTTTTAAAATTCTCTCCTAATCTGATTGCATGCCCACAGCCTTGCACCAGGATCTCCTGGGCAGCAAAGACCCCCTGCCTTAGTCAGGTTCTGTGCAAACCAGTGCTCCTCAGCCAGGCACTGGGCTGCTCATCCTTCCTTGCTGTGATGTATGTGCAAACTCAGATTTGAGCCGCGACATCCTCGGGGCAGGGACCACTTTACGTAGCCTCATGCACAGAAAGTTCTGACCATAACAGGGCTCCAGAAGCAGAGGGTCTCTCGTCAGAATTGCCTCTCCTATACCAGGCAAATCCCCCAGGTCTCGGCAGGAGCCAGCCAGGATAAGATGGCAGGATTTATTCTAGTAATAATTAATTCACATATTTGGCTCTTCCAGCCTCTCTTCATAAATCAAGCTCTTGGATCATTGGTGTTGCTAATTCCTGAGTAAATC
Organism: Buceros rhinoceros silvestris; assembly: GCF_000710305.1. Taxonomy (NCBI): domain Eukaryota; kingdom Metazoa; phylum Chordata; class Aves; order Bucerotiformes; family Bucerotidae; genus Buceros; species Buceros rhinoceros. The sequence continues at coordinate 14,568 of NW_010415733.1, read as the reverse complement.
TGCTGCTGTAAATCCCCTTTGCAAAAGGAGGGAGAAGAAGAGAAGGGGAGGGGGGGAGAGAAAAAAAAAAACAAAACAAAAAAGCAGTACCAGTTCTCCAAATACTGAAACTCACACCCAGTGGCTGTGCACCCAGAGTGTAAATCCCCCACGCCCACCCAGACAAAGAGCACGATTGTTGGAGCTGGGTTACCTGCGCCTGGCGGGCGGAGAGTGGGGCGATTCTGCGCGGGGAGCCGCAGATGTGGCAGGAGAGCGCAGGCAGCGAGGTGCTCTGCGGAGGTGTGCAGAGGTCTGTGCTCAAATAAGCCAGTGAGTCATTTATAAATCACCTCAGTCAAGGGGACCGAGGGCTGTGCTTGGCGCCTGATTGGCTTGGAGGAGGTAATTGCAAGCAAGTACACCCAGCTAAACCCAGGAGATAGCCGGAGGAGATAAGGAGGGGGCTGAGGAGGGACAAGGGCTTTTTTGGATGTCCCCCCTCACCCCACCCCTTCCCTGCTCAGGTCTGGGCCGTTTGATCACCTTTGCAGGTCCCTTTGTGCTCTTGGTGACAATAGCTCATATTCACCGTCACCCCGGGGCCCCTCCCGCGCCTGCTTCGGACTTGGGGCAGCAGAAGATGCTTTTGTTGGCCTGGGCGAGCTGCCTGGTGTGGTGGGAAGCGTCTCCCCAGCCTTTGAGCTCTGGCCGCCTCTCCGCCTCCGGGAGGGACAATGGTGCGCTTTGTGCCAGCGCCGGACCCCTCGCTCGGGCTTTGAAGATGGGATTGGCAGGGGAAAGCAGTTTCTTTCTTATTTCCAGGTTCAAAGGATGAGAGGAGCAGGACAGAGAGGCAAAGCCCCCACTGCCTGCCCAGGAGAGAGGGAGTGGGCTCCATTCCCTCGTGGGGAAGCAGTCGAAGCCCTCAGCAGTGTGGGGATGTGCCGATGTGGGTCAGACTGGCCTATCTGTCATCAGCCTTGCAGGCACAGTCCGGGGCAGGAGCCACACCTGAGCTATGTGCTTCTCCAGAGGAGAGTTTGACAAGTTCTTTGGATGCCCCTGGCAGTGAGAGGGATGGAGCGGGGTGGTGCTGGGATGGGCGATCCGGGAGCTGCAGACTTGGTGGTCAGCCCTCAGAGCTACCAGTCCGTGTCCTGGTCTGGGAATTTGCTGATGTCTTGGAAAATGGAATGTTTTGAGCTGAAAAAGGCACTGGTGTGACGTGCGTGTTGGCAGGGAGCAGGCAGCTCAGACCAGGAGAAAGGGCTCGTCTCCTCCTGCCACCATGTCCCCGACCTGCACTGGCACCACTGTGCCGAGCTGTGTCCAGCCTCATGGTCTCCCAGAGGGATTCTAGAGAGCAGGATCCAGGTACTGCTACGGTTGCCAGAGATGATGAGGTGGACATCAGCAGGGGACAGAAATAGGCTGCTAGAAGGAAGCTGGAGGGGGGGAAATATTTGCTGTGGAAGGAATTGATCTTTCATGTTCCCACCAGCCCCAAGGTGGTGTTTGGAGGGGATGGCTCTTCTGCCCTCCCTGCACTGGGCTCCATCCCAAAGAGCAGACAGAGGGTGGCTGGGGTGGGCCTGTGTATGGGGAAAACAATGGGAAAAGGGAGAGGGGAGAGAGGAGGCAGGGCACTGAGGGAAGAAGAGTGGGACATGGCTGGGGAGGGAGGAAGGGTGAAGACGGTGCTGTGGCCTTTGCTTGCTCCCAGAGGCTGTCAGAGTAAAAATCTCTGGTACCTTGTGCATGCACAAGGCATCAGTGTTTACTGCCAAGAAACTTCATCTTAAGGGAATCAATCACTGTGGCTGGAGCATGCCAAAGGAACACCCTGCCGGAGGGTGCCAGAGGAGAGGGGCTGATTCATTGCCCTCTGACAGACAGAGGTAATCATTGCCAAGCAGTTATCCTGTAAATATTAATAACTCCTATCAGGTGTTTCTTTTAAGGGCAGCCCGATACGCACGGAGCCCTTTGAAACGGAAACCCGTGACGCGGCAGGAGGACCAGCCTATGAGCACATGTGGTGGGGCGAATCCAGGGAACCCCGAGCACCCAAAGGGCCCAGCAACAGGGG
>NW_010415733.1:10928-12439 GCF_000710305.1 Buceros rhinoceros silvestris | reverse complement strand
GGGGGGGGCGAATCCGGGGAACCCAGAGCCCCCAAAGGCCCCAGCCACAGGGGTCCTGCTCGCAGGGCACCTCAACAAGAGAGGAACCAGCATCTCTGCAGGCAGAGGCGCTGCTGAGCTGCCTGGGCAATCCACTAATGCTGAAAGGGTCTTTGTTTTGTCATTATCGAACATTTTCCTAGCAGAGCTCTGCCAGTTGAGGATTTTCTCCCTTCACTTTCCTAAACTGACATCCCGGCATGGGCAGGGCTCAGGGGCTGGAGAAGTGACCGTGGGCATGAGGGGTCAATGGCCTGTTAGAGATGGGTGTCTGAGCTTGGAACAGGACCACAGAGCTCTGAATTTAAGCTTTTGCTCCAGACACAGCCATCTGCCTTTGGAAAGGAGAAGCTATGAAGCAGAGAGGCTGTGCAGCCTGCCTGTGCACCCCGAGGGGACAGGTCTCACCTCGGGGACCAGCCCAGCTCTGAGCTTTGGGAGCAATGTCCACTTCCTCTCCATCTGGCTGGTAGGAAGAGCTGGCTCACTGCATGGGTGAAACCAAAACATCTCTAGGCGAGGAGGGGATGCTGCTGGCGCTCCTCGTCCTCCGAGCTGACTGCTCTTTGCATCAGGCCCTGGACAGGCCCGTTGTGTAGGACCCAGCAAGGTCAGCAGTGGGATGGCAGGTCCAAGGGGATGTCTCTGATCCTGGCAGACAGGCAGGAGGGCAATTGCTTGGGGCTTGGGCTAGGGCAGTGGCAGGGCACAAGTCCAGCTGGTTGGGTTTCTTGCCTAACCAGCACTGGCAAAACCTGAGAAAGTTCTCAGGCCTGTGCGAGGCAACTTGCCCACGGGGGATGACTTACACGAGACCTTCAGCCTTGCTCTGTCCCCTTCACATCCAGGTGTCCCTTCAGCATAGACTCACCGGTGGTTCCTGCTGCACGGGGACAGGCGAGCTCATGGGGAGGGCTGGCAGCTCCCCATTGCAAGAGCTGCTATTCCAAAGTCCTGGTGGGTGTGATCAGGGAACTGCCAGGTCTTGTTCTTAGGAGGAACCAGCCCTGAACAACCACTGATGGTCCTTCAGTGTTTCTTGCGATGGGAGTTGCAGCCTTGGTCAAATTCCAGCTTCAGTAACTATAAAAGTCACTTTGATTCTGCCCCTCTCTGCTTCGCCAAACTCTCTGTGCATGGCTCAAGCCACTCTGCTGAGTTGTGTTCACCAACAGACCGGACAGGATGATGTGCGGGGCACAGACGAGTGTCTGGCGAGCAGTGGGGCTGCCCGGAAAGCCAGGAGGCACTGGGAGATGGAAGACAACCAGGGACTCCCCCGCATCAAACATGGAGCCCTGGGTGGCGGACTGTTGAGCTGTTTATCTTCGGGTCCGATAACAGCGTACCAAGTGCTGGTATGTGTGGGCTTATTTGCAGATGATTAATATTAGCAGGTATATTGCACTTAATGAGGGTAATAACTCAGTGGGAATTTATTGATGGAAGTTATGAGAAAGCTTCTTTGGAAC
>NW_010415733.1:7306-10800 GCF_000710305.1 Buceros rhinoceros silvestris | reverse complement strand
CATGTGCTCCGGGGCAGAGGGAGCTGGTTGCTGGGAGCTCTGCTGGTGGAGGGACCTGCAGGCAGCCTCCCTCCCTCCCTCCCTGGGACCTGCAGCTGGAGCTGCTTCTTGCTTTTGGACAGTTTTGCCAAGGAAACAGGGCTTGTTTGGCCACAGGCATGGGTAGGAGCTGGGGTCTGGGATGAAGGTGCTGCAGGTGGAGCGGGGCAGCCTTTGTGGGGAGAAACTGGTGCTTCCAGGTGGATCTGGCAGGTCCACGTGGCTGAGGACACCTGCACAGGGGACATCTGAAGTTAGCTCGGGTGTCCCACTTCGCTGTGTGTCTGTCTGCCTGTACCTTCAGGAGCTTTTGAAATCAGTGGTGTACCTCAGCCAGACGGGAAAGCAGAGACTTGGGCTGCCAAATTTCTGCCGGAATGGAGGTGCGGTTCCTAGAGCAGGGTGTTGGACATGCCCGCTGCTGTAGGGTGAGCAGAGGGCAGGCAGGGCTTGGTACCCACTAGGTACCCCTGATGTAGTGAGCAGTGTCACCTGCAGGGCCGTGTGTCCCCACACAGGGCCTGGCTGGAGTGGGGACATTCCCAGGGCTGGTTATCATCGTTTCCTTCTCGCCCAGGAATGCAGCTCCTGGGCACGGGCCGGATGCCACGCTTTCTCTGGCAGACGTGGCCGAGCCACTGTCTCCGCGGTGCCAGGTGATGGAGACACAGGTCTCGCTTGAAAGGGAACCGCCAACTTTTAACACTTCCCAGGCTTCCCCCTTCGCTGGAGGGACACACGGTTGGTCCCACCATCTGGCACAGGGGTCAACGGCTTTGTCCGGGGCGGAACGAGGAACACAATGTCCTAGGGGCAGAGAGCAGGATTATTTACAGCACCAAAATAAAGGGTGGAATGCAGAAAGGCATCGGGAGGTTCAAAGCTGCCCCTATGGCTCAGCACCACGTGGATGTTTTGCGCAGTTTATTTCATGGTGTGAACTTAGAGCTGGGGAGAGGCACGACAGCTTTTGGGTTATCTCCCACAGGGAATTGCCGCTATAACCTGCCTTAGCCCTGGGGAACATCTCCAGAGGCGAGGGTAGGTGCTGAGACTGTGTCTACCGAATAAAGCCTATCACACCGGTGCTGGCCCATGTCTGCAGAGCTCCCTGTGCATGGGAGAGCCCTCGGCCACAGCAGCAGGGCTGGGGCGAGCGCACCATGCAAGTGCGTCCCCAAAGCGAGGGGACATCCCGACTCGGGGAGCAGAGCACGTTCTGTTGGTTAGAGTCAACCCCACTGACTCGCACCTCCCTCTGGAGCACAGGAAGGACCCAGAGCGAGCATCACCCCCGAGCAGACCCTGCCCGGCCCAGGGGCAGCCCCCAGTGAGCATCGCAGAGCAGGCGTGGGCTGCGCATGGCAGACCCGGGGTGTTTGTCCTCGGCAAAGTGCTGAGGCTGGATGGAGCTCTCCTTTTCCCAGCTCTCCTGCGGTGACCTTGAGCAAGGGCTGTTATCTTGCTCGTAAGCTGGCTGCGAGATAGCTGCCTTCTCCAGGGGAGCACGCCAGCGCTCGGCAATGTCTGCCCAAGACCCAAGAGCAGGCACGGTGCTCAGCAGCGGGGCGAGAGGCTCCCAGGGGCTGGGTGGGGAGCAGCCCCAGCACACACCTTCCCTCAGAAATGCCTGACCTTGCAGCAGCTCCGTGCCGGGGGGGCTGTACCAGCGGCACGATCGCCCCCAGCCCGCGGGCTGCCGTGCCGAGGATCCCGCTCGCCTGCAATCCGTGCTCGGGGCTGGCTCCGGGCTCTGCCTCCCCCCAGCACTCATCACTTTCCCCCCTCGAGGCTTTCTGTCCAATTAGGAGAGTCAACCAAAATGAGATTTTTTTGCTTAACAATTGAATTCCAGCAAAGGGAGGTTTTCCAATTTAAAAAAAAGACGAAAAGGAATGTTTCCCCAAAAATGTGGAAAGGTGTGTGGAGGAGTTTGGGAGAAGCTCTTCAATGTGCACCTTCTCCCTCCTTTACACTTGTGCAAGGTGGTGCAAAGGAGCAGGGGGATGAAAAGCGACCATGGTCCCACCTTGCTGCCTGCTCTGTGGCCTTGGGCAACTCATTACGGCCAAAAAACCACAGTGATGGGAGATAAGCCATGAAATACACCGTCTCATTGCTGGGAGCTCTGGGGTCGGTATCTTCAGGAGCACTCAGGTGTGGAGCGTGAGGATGGCTGCGGTGGAGGGCCTGTTGCCCCCGATTAGAGCTGGGGGCAGCTCCAGTTGGAATCCAGCTCGTTGGTAAAGAGCCCACAGCCCCTGCTGTGGTTTATGCAGGGTGTTGCCCAGGGCTTGGAGGGAGGCTGCAGCCCTGCTCCATGTGTGCCCTGGTCCCGGTCTGGTCTGCCCACATCCCCAGGGATGCTGGTGGCCTCCTGCAGGCTGGGCATGCAAGACCCGGTGACGCTCAGCCAGGGCAGGAGAAGTACGTCTGTGTTTTCCCTGTGGTCAGCGCAAGGGAAGGGTTGCAAGTCACCATGGCTCACATCTGCCCTCGCTCTGAGGAGCTGCTTGTTCATGCAGGACAGAGTCCAGCCCATCTCAAGACAAAATCAAGGGAATCTGGGGGCACTGACTCCTCCTCGGGCAGCAGGGACACATCAGCAGGAGGCTGAAGCTGCTCCCGCTCGCCAGGTGCAGACAGCACCGGAACTCCTTAGTCAAGACAATGTCCTTCCCTGCACAGAGGGCCACATCCACCCCATGGTGAGCACCACTGCGTGACTGGCCCTGCCTCAGTCCCCGCCAAGCTGCCCGCTGCCCGTGCCTGCCCTCGGGCTGGCACAAGGAGCGGACCCGTGCCGGTGGAACCAGTGCTTTCCAGATACCTCCCTGCCCAGGAGTCTGCTCTGCGCACAGGACCCTCTCTGCAGCGTTCGGCGTTTCTAGACACTTTGTAAAACACACATCAACTGCAACAAGGGATGGAAAATCCCAACCAGGGGTGGGAAACCCTCCAAGCAGAACAGTGCCCGGCCAGTGCCCCACGGGACCACGGTGCAGCTGCCCGTGCCTGCCCTCGGGCTGGCACAAGGAGCGGACCCGTGCCGGTGGAACCAGTGCTTTCCAGATACCTCCCTGCCCAGGAGTCTGCTCTGCGCACAGGACCCTCTCTGCAGCGTTCGGCGTTTCTAGACACTTTGTAAAACACACATCAACTGCAACAAGGGATGGAAAATCCCAACCAGGGGTGGGAAACCCTCCAAGCAGAACAGTGCCCGGCCAGTGCCCCACGGGACCACGGTGCAGCCCCGTGCCAGGCTGGCTGGAGCAAGCAAACCTGCCTGTCCCAGCAGCCGGCTGGCAGCAGGCTGGACTTTGCTGCTGTCCCGCGTGCGGTGGGAAGGACGCCTGAGGCTCAGGCTCGCTGCTGACTTCAGCATGTCCCTTAGCTGGCTGCGGGACTGGCCGCAGCCCCTAATCCTCTCTACGTGCTGGCTCCCAGCCCCGCCA
>NW_010415733.1:2444-7170 GCF_000710305.1 Buceros rhinoceros silvestris | reverse complement strand
CTCTACGTGCTGGCTCGCAGCCCTGCCATGTCCCCCGGGCCAGGCAGAGCCCCGTGGCCCCGCACAACCCCATGTGTAGACACTCATCACAGCGGGACGGTAACAAAAGCTCCCGTGTGATGGGTCTGGAAGAGAAACATCAGTATTTGCCATGGGTAGGTGGACAATGAAGCAGAGGGTGCGGGCACAGCACCTGCTGCCACCTGACTGTGCTCCAGGCAGGGGCTGGTTGCACATCCCTGGCCATTGTTGGGGGGACAGTCACAGAAATCCCATTCATGTCACCCATGATGGGCTCACTGCCGGCCAGCTGAGGTGGAATAACAGGGCAGTGATCAAGGGGACAAGGAATAGTCACTCGTCAGCGAGCGGTACCTGGTGTGGGGCTGGTGCTGCCGCACACGAGCGGGACCAGGCGTGTCCCGGCACTGCACACGCAGCCTGCAGAAGTGTGGGCTGATGCCCTCCCAATGCGGCCACAGACCTGCTGCCTGGTGGCACCGGAGGGCAGAGGCATGGCCCTGCTTCACGCCATGGTTTTGTTTTTCATGTTCGAAGCTCTTGAAAGGTTACCTGTAACTTGGAACCGCTGGGGTTTATCATGTTTGCTTTCAAGACTAACATCTTGAAGGGGCTGGAACCGCTGCGGTATTCTCAACCCCAGCTCCAGCTTAACGGAATTCTCCCTTGGAATGGGAAAAATTGATTTTTCAAAATCTGCTTTGCCCATTTTAAGCTACTTTATTTTAACTATCAAAAGCTGAGTAAGATAATTTAATTCGACTTGCTGCCTGTCCCCTGCCTACAGACATGTCCCGGCAGTGCAGGAGCTGCAGAGGAGCTGCTGCCTGCCAGCCCTGCAGAGATCCCAGTGCAAATTCACGGGCTCTGGCCAGACTGGAACCAGTCACAACTCACCCAGTCTGGTTGCACCAGATAAAACAGAGCGCACACTGCGTTTTACAGCACATGGGACAGTGGAGGGTGGAATAGCTGTTAGGAGTAGTTCAACCTCCGGAGCACTGAAGCAAACTGCAGCTGGGAGCCGAGGATTTAGGGTGAGGGTCTGGTGCTGGTTCCGCAGGCACAGGGCAGCTCTCCAGGAGGGGATTCTTCCCGGCGGTGAGCCCCAGGCCTCGCTGTTACCAGTTTTTGTGCGTAGCTTCGACTGGTGAATGAAAACCTGTCTGGGCAGAGGTGCAGCCTGGCTGCGCTGGCCCAGCCAGGCGAAGTACAGAGCCCAGCATCCCGGCTGGGAGGTGCTTCTGGTTTATTAAATACGGCAGCTCAGGGCAGGACGGCAGGAGGGTGAGCTCAGGTTGGTTTGTTTCTTGACTATCGTCATTGGCCAGGTCCTCTGCCATGGTGAGCTGGTACTGCTGGCTTCACAGGAACTCACTGAGTCACACAAGGCAAATATTTTTCCCTTTGATTTTCACCCTGAGAAAGTCTTGAGCTGACCTTGTTAATCCTGTGTGTTACAAACCTCCCCCTGTGCTTTATCAGGTTGTGGCCCCGGGATAACCAGCTTAGCACCTCTGGCCGCCCCTGCCAGCATCTTGCCTGGCGTGGCACCACCCTGCTCGGTCTCCCGGTCTTCCTGGAAGAATGATTCCAGAGGTGATCCCAACTGTCCCAGAGCTGTGAGGCTGGCAGGACCATGCCAGTGCTCCTACCCAGGAGGGATGGATGGAGAAGAAAAGCTGGATGGCTGAGGGCGGCCCCAGCGTGGTGCTGCACATCTGCAAGATGCCATTGGAGGTCCTGCCAGCTCCCGAGGCTGCAATCTCCTACGCAGTCCTAATTCCCGTGTCTGGAATGATGCTCCGTGGCCAAACAAGTGCTTGGGTCCTGCTGTTCTCCAGCCCCCTCTGTTCTAGCCCAGCGTCTCAGAGCCTGAACAAGGGCTCTGGAGCGAGCTGTGCCTGCAGTGGAAGGTCTGACTTGCTGGGGCAGCCTGGGCTGCAGGTGGATCCCAAGCCAAGCCTGCAGCTCCCACCCAACTCTGGCCCTGCTGCTTACAGGCTTTGGCACCCGTGGCAGCCCCGGGCATGTGCCAGCGGCTGCTCAGCCCCAGCCAAGGGAGCACCCACACTGCTGCCTGTGTTTGTTTGACTTGCTCAGCTCTGGGTGTCTAAATTGCTGCTTGCTGGAATAAAATGGATCAAATTTGCATCTGCCTCCAGCACCGAGCTGCTGGAGAAAGGGTGTAACTAGAAACAATACCACTATTGACACGGATAGTGCTTAACACCCGCTGTCCAAACACACTCGGCTGAGCTCCCTGGCTGATGCTCAGCCCAGAGCTGTGCTGGGACGGGGGCTGTGTGATGCCAGGCTTGAGGGGGGTCTGGGCAGGCTGCAGAGCCCAGCTGGGGGCTGAGGCTACACCAACAGCTGGGGCTACACCCCCTATACACTGGGGATACAGGAGGGTGCATGGAGCTCGGGGAATGAATAGTTAATGTTCCTCTCCTCCCCATATTAAGGGACAAATGCTCTCTCCAGCCTGGTGCCCCAATAAAGAGGCTGAGCATTGCATAAAGAGGAGGGTGGGAACACCTCTACGTGCCTTGGTGGAGACTGGCACTCTAATGGCAGTGATGTGGCCCTGCGCCTCCTGTGCTGAGCCCTCCCTCAGCTTTCACCCTGCCCGCACACACTCGCCAGCCCTGTGCCCTGCCACTGCCACCGACGGCTGCTGTCCCAACTGGTGGCACAGCAAGATGATCCAGGATGGGAAATGGCCATGATGGGGCTGCTGCTCATGGAGAAGCCCAGGCGATGCTGGGGCAGAGCCCCCATGGTCCCTGGGAAGCTCTGTGGGACCATAGTGGTCAGCATGGATGGGTCTGGAGGGTGGTGAGATGGCAGGAGGTCCCATGGAGCCAGGACAGGGTGCCTGGCTGGGGGTCTCCCTGGTTCCACCCAGCCCTATGGCTCTGCAGTGAGTGGGGTGCTGCAGCCCCAGAGATGCGGCTCCCAAGGCCAGGGGAAGGTGGCACAGGGTGGCCATGGCCACCTCCAGCCAATGTCAGGACACAGCTTCTTGACGGTGCCCAGGCTGGAGCAGGGCAGATGCGAGAAGGGAAGCAGGTGCCCGCTCAGCTCCCAGCAGGCCCCCGCTGCCAACAGCCCAGAGGCCGCACTCCCACCTTGCACCATGCCCAGCCTCTTTCTCCTGACCCCAAATCTGCACTGCTATAAAACCCCAGCCCCAAAATGCACCCCCCTGCCCTGAGAAGCTGCCACAGGCTCAGAGCTGCTGGCCTGCAAGTCTGGGGCACAGCTCATAAGCCTGGAGCCCTTGCTCCATCCTCCTGCTGCGAGACCGCAGGAGCATTTTGTGACACGTATGTATTAATAAAAATGAAATATTTAATTTCCTTTTTTTAAAAAAAAAAATCCCTGACAAAGTGCTTTAGTGAGGATCCTCGCCAGTGAGGTGGAAGGTGGAAGGTGTTTGACAAGGGGTCTGCATGACAGCAGGGAAAACTGAGGCACAGAATGGTTACAGCCACAGCACTGACCCCGGGAGGGGACCTGGCTGCTTTCAGACCTGTTCCATGGCCACCAGCCCCACTTCCCCTTCCAGGACAGTCCGTACGCACCATGCGTGCCACAGGGCCACCAGTCCACACGCCGAGAAGGGTCACTCATGGGGCCAAGGTCGTGATCTCTGGAAAGGCATCAGGGGGACTGACCAGCAACCTGGCACTGTCACCGCAGGGGATCACCTGCTCAGGTGCCAGATGGCAACAGGTCAACTGATGGGGCCACTGTGCCACTGCGGTGCTTCGTGAGGCTTGGGAGAGCAGCTCCAGAGAGATGGGAAGCAGCAAACCCCAAGGATGTGCAGCCACTGGCCCCAGCACGTCTTGCCCGGGTTTGGGCAGCCTCTGTGGCCGGGCTGGGGTGGGTGGGGGGCACGGACCCCCCGGCAGGGCTCCAGCCTTGGCCGTCATGGGGTCCAGCACGCCATGCCATGCTCGTGTGGGACAACCCAGGGTCAGCAGCAGCTCTTCTTGGGCTTGTCGTTGGGAGTGAGTTTGATGGAGTCAGTTAAATAACTCTCAAAAATTCCTTTATACTGGAAGAAACAGAAGGGAAAGGGTGAGTGGCGCCAGCTCAGAGCCAGCCTGAGCAGAGCAAAGGCCAGAGGAGCACTGTTTCAGTCCCGATTCGTGATTAAAGACAAATCCAGGGAAAAGCCGCCTGGCTCAGCTGAGGAGCGGGTCACCCTGCTTGCTGGGTGTGGGGACATGAAGGTCCCCATGGGGCGGCCGCTAGAGGACAGTGCTGGCACGCCGAGCGGTGCCGCACACCCCATTCCCAGCACCGTGGGCCAGGAGAAACAGCAATTCTTGTTCTTTTCTACCTGGTTTAAGAGCGGCTTTAAGAAATCAAACACTGGGACCCTCCTGCCCATCATAAGCAGAAGCTGCTCTGCCTCAGAGGGTCTGTCAGATCAGCTCTGGGGCAGCTGAGCCCAGCTGCCTCCCGAATCCTCGCCGCCATTGCAGGTGCGGCGCGGGAGCGATGCTCACCGTTGTTAGCGCCTGCTTCGCCAGGGTCTCAAAAGCCTCTGCAACATTGATGTTGTTCTTGGCACTGACTTCAAAATAAGGGATGTCTTTCTCCTTGCACCAGGCTGAGGCAATCTCCTTGGATACCTGCGGGAGAGGAGGATGGAGCTGCCCCACACATCCGAGATGCTTAATTCCTG
>NW_010415733.1:967-2310 GCF_000710305.1 Buceros rhinoceros silvestris | reverse complement strand
GGGGAGAGTCTCTGCCGTGGAGGGCAGCAGGGGGACACTGCTTACGCCCTCTGAGAAGCCTGGCAGAGGCAGCAGCACTGTCCTGCTCACCCAGGAGCCCTGGTTTGATGTGAGCGTGGGAAGAAGGCTGGCTCTGCGGAAGGATCAGTGCTGGTAAGCCCCAGGGCACTAAGGTTTGCCAATCCACGCACCCCTCTGTCCCTCCTCCACCCTTACCTGCCTCTCGCAGATGTCTATTTTGTTCCCCAGCACGACCATGGGGAAATCTTGCTCCCTTGGAATGACCTTCTCCAGGAAGTCATCTCTCCAGTTGTCCAGGGCCTCAAAGGACTCCCTGTCCGTCACATCGAAGGCGAGCATGCAGCCATCCGAGCCTTTGTAAAAGGTTGACACCATGGATCGGAATCGCTCCTGTCCCCCCGTGTCCCAGATCTAGGGCAGAGAAGGGTACGGGTGTGGAGGCACGGCGTGAGCAGCGCGGGGTTTGCAGCCCTGTGCTCTGTTAAGCTCAGGGGACCAGCTTCAGGGGGTACCAAGCCCCCAAAACTCATGTGGGATTTCAGCATAGTTCATGGATGCTGAAAATCATGCCCCCCCACCTCATGGCACCAGTTGGCATTTGGGGACAGCAGGACACAGTGGGACACAGGTGCCTGTGGGATTGGGATGGGCAGCCCATGCAGTCCCAGCCCAGCTCACCTGCAGTTTCAGGGGGGTGTTGTCCACCGCGAGGACTTTGGTCAGGATGCTGGCACCCAGCGTGGTGCGGTAATCTTCGTAAAACCTCTTGTGCACGTACTGGTGCAGGAGGGAGGTTTTGCCCACGCTGGCAGGAGGGAAGGGACATGGGTGAAGACCAGCACTGCAAATTCGGGCTCAGGGGGTTGGACAGGGGCTGCGTGTCCACAGGCTCCTGCACCAGTGCACATGTGGGGCTTCCCTCTCATGGCTGGTGCCGCTCCTTACCCCAGCGCTCCTATGATAATTATCTTCAGATCCACCTTCTTGCTGGCATCCATGGATGGGCTCTGTGGGACAAGAGGGGGTCACCCAGCTGCAGGGGTGGGACCAGCCCCAGCGAGCCCCATGATGCTGGGGGAGGTGTGGGAGCAGCCACTGCTTCCCACGGTTTCTTCCCACTCCCACCGCGTCTGTCCTGGGACCCTGGCCGTCGCTGTGCCTGCACCATGCCAGCACCGTGTCCGCACCGTGCCAGCACCCTCCTGCACTTGTGTCTCGGTGGTGGGGGTGGCAGAAACCCCTGTGCTGAGCCCAGCCCACGTCTGTGCCCAGAGCAGCTCCCGAGGTGCCAGTGCACGTCCAGACACGCCACTGCGCCGCAC
>NW_010415733.1:395-825 GCF_000710305.1 Buceros rhinoceros silvestris | reverse complement strand
TGTTAAAACCTTCCCTGCCTCTCCTTCTCCCTCTCAAGTGCAGTTCCCACCCCGTAAACCTGGCACACACGAGGGTCTTGGGGAACACTACATTTATTAAAGGAGACCATGGCTGGCTGGGCTTTCCTGTGTGCCCCAAGCATGGCCCGCTGATGCCAGCCAGCCTGGAGCACCCCAAAAGGCTCCCTGTGGGCTGCATTCCCAACATGTCCTGGTGTCTCCACATGCTCTGAGCCCCGAGAAACTCCAGCAATCCCCCTCCCCAGGCAGGGACCAGCATCCTCCCGGGGTCTCAGCAGCCCTGCCCGCCGGGCAGTGTCAAGCCAAGACGCAGATGGAAACGCTTACTGACCTTCATCGCTGCATTCCTCCCCGATGCGCTGGCCAGCCCTGTGCCGTTCCCGCTGGCGCATCGCCCCGCAGTGGGGTC
>NW_010415733.1:0-266 GCF_000710305.1 Buceros rhinoceros silvestris | reverse complement strand
TTTCCCGCTGGCCCAGCGCCCCGCAGGGGGGTCCGGGCTCTCCCGCCCCCCTCTGCCACCCCAGCCCAGCCGTGGGCACCATCCCTGGCACAGGCAGAGTCGCGTAAGCCGGCACGCACAAAATTCCCGGCCCCTTTGCCAGCGCTGGGCGGCTTTCTCAGAGGCCAGGCAGTTTTAAACTCAAAATGGAGTTTCCCAACGTTTTTGCCCGCTGGCTGTTGCTCCGGGGGTCCCCTGCTCAGCCACGCCGCCCCGGGGCCAGGAGG
>NW_010415732.1:34787-44554 GCF_000710305.1 Buceros rhinoceros silvestris | reverse complement strand
TGGCTTGCCATCCCCTGCCACTGAGAGGGAGCTTCCCACGGGATGTGCTCCACGGGATGTGGAGCTCGGTGTGTCCCGTTTGGACACGGCCGATATATCTGAAAAGATGATCACTAGCACCTTGCTCAGATGTTGTTAAAACCTGGGTTTGCAACCTCATTTTTGCAGAGGAGATATTTTTCTTTATATGCTGGAAGTGATTTGTTATTGATTTTTAAAAGATGCGTTTCCCTCAGAACTTATATCTTGTTTTTAGAGTACTGTAGGTTATAGCCCCATGCTGAGCTTTGAGCCTCTTTTCTTGAATAATCCTCTTTATTTAAAAAAAAATGTAAAATTGAGTACAGGAAGTTTGCTTTCTGTTTTGAGCAGAATCCGTGTAGAGTTTTTATGAGCTGGTGCTCAGGCACTGCAGCCCATTCTTCTATTAAGTGTGTTGACTGGTTTCTCAGCTCCCCCAAACCCAGGGCAAAATAAAATCGCTACAGGCCTCCAGTATTTTTTTTTCTTTTAACTTAAGTAGTTAGTTCTGGCCTTTTTTGAAATTGAAAAACAAGGTATGTGTTCTCTTACTCAGTATTGCACAAAAGGGTATTTTGGTGGTCATAGCAACTTGCAGAGCTGTGTTGCTCAGACTTTTGGATGTTGCGTTCTGCTCTTACCTGGTCTACCCACGGGATGTGAAAGTGGGACTTCTGTAAGGCTCGGCTGGTTTGTTGATGAAATGCCCACAGGAAGATCTAATGCTCAGGCGGGCCTTCCTGCTGTGTTTATGGTAGATATCTCCGAGGTGTTCCTTGTGCAGGATTAATAACCGGTCAGTGTTCCACACAGTCCATAGTGGCAGTTCTAGTTCTCAGCTTCTCACTCCTGCTGTGAAATCTTCGTGTGTGTCTAATAGAAGTCTCTTTGTGCTTCAGGAAGCTGAGTGTAAGCTTCGGAATTTGTTGGTCCAGGCATACGTTTGCATGATGTCTGAAAGAAGCAATAATACGTTACTGAGAGCCGTGTGGTGGAAAAAGCCTAGTCTGTTTTCCTTGCTATAATGTACTAGGCACATTTAAGGTTAACAGGGTTAAGCCAAGTGAATGAGGTGATTTCTTCTGTGTTTTGTCTTTCAGTAACTTGTCTGCAAACTGTTGGTCCCGTCTCCATCCTGTTAACATGTTCAGCGCTTACAATGTTAAGATCTACCACAGCAAAGCTCTCACCTCCCCATATCCAGGATCACATGTTGAGCGTGTCCAAGTTCCTGAAGATAAAGTGGGCTGGCTGATTGAGTGGGAAGATTATAATCCTGTGGAGTACACGGCAACGTCTGTTTTGGCTGGACCCAACTGGGCAGATCCCCAGATCAAGTGAGTGGAAATTGTGGCTCTTTTTTTTTGTGAACGTGGAAGCAGGAAAGAACAATCAGCTAAGTTAATAAGATCATCAGTTAGGTGACATATGATTCTAGTGTAACTTGTGGTAACATGGAGTGGTGATTCCTGTGTATGCACGTGTATAGAAAGATCAGGAGATAATGGCACTTGAGGTTTCAGCCTTACCTTCCTTGTCTTCCATTGCTTGCACACGATAACACGTGCTTCTCTTGGCTCTCAATTTGGATAGTATTCTGCTGATTGCAAGGCATACTACTCCTCAGACTCTGTAGGGTTGCTGATGTTCTCTGAGGCATAGCTGGGAAAGTGTCAGGTAATCTTTCAGTAAGTGTCGGTAATTCTTGAAAATGTAGAGTCAATTTTTAGGTATTAATGTAACTTCCCACGTGAACTGTGTGGAAGAAGCTAGTCAGTTGTTTGAAACCTGTGATGGTTTGACAGAAATTTATTTTGTGAAAGGAAATGCACTTCTGCAGATGGAGAGCTGCTTCTCTAGCTGTTTTCAGAGGTGCATGTAGGAGATTGTCATCAAGCTAATTTTGAAAATTAATGATTATTAGCTTGTAATGCTGATAAATCATATCTAATAAAAATTTCTGCTCAGTTTTTTTAATTGGCAAAATCTTGTTGAGTTTTATCAATGGATAACATCCTTCTGTTCTCTGACCGTATCAAGAACACCTTTAAAACACTTTGTCTAAATGAAGAGCTACAGAGATGCAGTGCTAAATACTTTAGAGGTACACACTTATGTCTGCAGAACTAAACACAGAAAAGCTGTTATCAGTAAAGGGTGAGACTTTATATCCTGTAGAAAAGGCAGGGCCTGCAGCTTACATTCTAGTGAAAACTGCTCATTGGTCAAATGGGTGTTGCTGATCTGGTGGTTGGCCTTCAAGCTTTTGTGGGGCAGAGGAGTGTTTTGTGAATTAAATTATTCTTTTCCACACAGTGATAAAGGTTTTTCTCCCAAGTTCAATGAGAGAGATGGAGAAGTGGAGAGGAAGAGTCTGGATGGCTCGTATGTGGTTGAAAATGGGAGGCCCCGGTAAGCATGGTTTTTGTTTGTGTATTTATTTCAGTGATATATTTTCAGAGCACTTACAGGTGTACTGGCTTTGACATATGCTACCTGCTAGAACAAAATCCAGACAGTCTCCTCTAGAGACAAGAAAAATGATACCCCAGAGCCAGAGAGTTCTTTCTGGAAGGGGGTAGTGGCAGAGAGGCACTGAAAGGTTAGTCGGTACCACCAGAACAGAGGGTCCTGGTGACACGGAAGTGGGAGGATGTCTAACACTGTTAACAGCAGGGTCTATTGAATTAATAGTTCCCACTGTTTGACCAGGCGTTGGCTTCTCGTGCTTCTGTACCACTTGTGTGCTATAGTGAGTTGGAAGAATATTTTCTTCTGCTGACAGATCCTGCTAGCACAGATAGGTAATATCACCTAAAAATAATCCCTTTTCTTTCTGCCTTTTGTATGTTATGAATTGAATGCTCTGTGCATCTGTAGTCTTGGAAACTAGATTCCAATTTCAGATGAGGTTACGTGCACAGTGAGAGTAACATTTGATCAGGAGTGTTTCGGGACATGAGATACAGGAAATGACAAAGCCATTTGGTGTATTTCCTTTCCCTGTACTATTATACAAAAAGAGGCCGATGGAGAAAACCATGCCTTATCTCTCTTGCCTTTTAAAGCCTATCGTGGTGCTGAATGTATGTTGCTATCCTTTGTTGTTACTTAAGCTTCTTTAAAGACACTTTTTAAAGAATACTTGGAGCATATTTTGCATGTGTGGACGTCAATATGCTTAATCAACTGTGCCACTTATTTCAGGAATCCTGTGGGAAGGACTGGCCTCACAGGTCGAGGATTGTTAGGGCGCTGGGGACCAAACCATGCTGCTGATCCTGTTGTAACTAGGTAAGGGATGGGTGGCTGAAAGGTGCCCTGCAGCAGAGAAAAAAGCATAATGCATTTTGCTTTTTCTGAGCATCTCGGACAGGCTATTGGTTTTCAAAGATCGTATGCCTGTGTTCCTCTATGCATAAGCCCATTCAGGTATGAGTATCTGAATGGAGAGATATATAGGTGTGCAGAAAATGAATTTCATAATTTTTAAGCTTTGCCTCTGGAAAAGAGTGAGGACTGGCTGCTAATGACAAGCAATTGCTTCTGAAATCCTGAGGAATCCTGAAAAAAAAAAAAAGGCAGTGTGCTTGCTTTTGCTCAGTAAGAAATACTGATTTGGCCTGGTATATTATAGGATGAGGTGGGGTTAGGCTTCTCTTCTTTTGGTCAGTGTATGCTCTAGTTTAATGGGGCTTTGGCCAGCAGGATCTGTGTGTACGTGCTAACTCTTTCACACAAAGAAAGTATTCGGAAAAGATAACGTAGTTAACAAAGGTTCAAGCTAGGAAGTGCCATGCTGAAGATAGAACCATGGTGAAAATCATCCTAATGCGTTTCGCTACTTACCCTTTTCAGAAGGCTGCCGATGCTACTGAGTTGTTTCCTTGAAAGTAAAAAGAAACGCTGTTTTTCTTTTGTCTTTGCTTAGGTAGCTTTTTGCTTTAACTATTGGTGGCTCTTAATTCGTTACTGAGGGCAGTGGTGGGTGTGTGTGGCGTTCTGGGTGAGTGATTGGAAGCTGTTGCGGCCTGCATGTGCCTTCTGTTCTAGCAGAATGCATACTGACCCTCTCATTATGCTAGGCACAAGAGCAGCTCAGCAAGCGTTGCAGCTGATAGGATGTGCTGAACATAGCTCTCAAAGGAGCTGTTGCTATCACCATGGCTACTGAAATGTGGCTCTTGGGCAGTTTATGTCCTTTTGGCTGAGGAAAATACTGTTCGTAGAGGTGCAGAAAACTCAGTGTTTTGCCCTTGGGTGCAGCCTTGTCCGATGGCATCCGCTGGTCTGCCTCTGTGACTGTTTTTTCTCCAATTTGCCTGCCCCTGCACAGATCCTCTGCTGCAGGGTACCTTGCTCTTCCTCTCTCAGGGCCTTGTGTCAAGAAGCAGCAAAGCACGTTCTTGTTTGTCATTTGCTGCAGGTGGAAGAGGGATGAAAGAGGCAATAAAGTCGCTCATCCAGTTACTGGCAAAAACATCTTACAGTTCGTAGCCATCAAGAGGAGAGACTGTGGGGAGTGGGCCATTCCAGGGGTAAGAGCAAAGCTCCAGAGACGGTAGACATTTTCCCAGTGGTAAGGCCGGAGCTGATAACTGGTGTGTGTGATAAAAGTGTGCTTTTCGAAATGACCTTGTTTCACAAAGGTGAGGAGAAATGCTCCTTAAAGTAGCTTTGCCCAAGCTTCCTGCTCTTTGTGCATTGCAAGGCGGTATTCGTATTCAATTCTAACCCCGTCTTTTGCTTAATGCCGGCACAATTTAATCTGTTGCACATTTTGAAGGATTAATTTGCAACGAAGTGTAAAGTTCCTCCTGTGTCCAGAGTATGGTGCAGGTGGATGTAATATACTAAGAGTCAATCAAAGGGAAGTGAAAACAAGTAGAACCTTAGGGATAGTCATCTTTTTGTTTTCACTTTCCTTCTCTAAGGGAATGGTGGACCCAGGGGAGAAGATTAGTGCTACCTTGAAGCGAGAATTTGAGGAGGAGGCCTTGAACTACTTGCAGAAATCACCTGAGGACAAAGCAAAATTGGAGAAGCAACTGCACAAGCTCTTCACCCAGGAACACTTTGTGGTGAGCTCTGTGTCTCTTGTGATCGCCTCTTGAACTATGCATGTAACCCACAGCTGTCAGAAACTTGAAAAAGTGGAGGTGAAATGAAAATAAACGGTGATGCTTGGGTTGTTGTGGAGTAGGAAATGGAAGAGACTGTTGAAAACTCTGTAAGGGAAAATGTCTTGTAGGGAATGAAAAAAATCTTATTGATTCCATTTTTTTTATGTTACTGAGCTTGTTTTTGTTTGTTTGGGGCCTTAGGTGTACAGAGGGTATGTGGATGATCCTCGTAACACTGATAATGCCTGGATGGAGACAGAGGCTGTGAACTATCATGATGAAACTGGTGGGTATCTCCACATGTGCTCTTAGTTATCTTTTACTCTGTATGTTGCTTTGAAATTGGGACGTGTGTTGGCCTGAGATTGGCAGTGAAATTGGGGGAGCATGCAAGTCAGGTGTGAAAATACTGGAGTAAAACCAATGGGTGTGAGGGTCTCTTGTCTCCTAAGATGTTCAACCATGACAGGTGGTGGTTGTTCTCCTTTGGTTTCTGACAGTCTTTAAATAAGGAACACACGGTCTTTGGCTGAAAATTATTCATCTGTTAGTTCTAGTTTGTGGACCATGAGCCTTTTTATGGAGATTGAACATTAGACAAGGGTTCCTTCTTGTCGCTCTATTTATCTTGAGTTTGGTTTGATTTTCCTTTTTCAATGAGTCAAGACTCCAGGTGGAAGGATAGCCTATTTCTTTTGTTATTTTTCCTTTAATAGCTAGTATGTGCTTCAAGAGCATTGCCTCTGGCTACTGGCAGGTTTTTACCACACTTATTGCTTTGGTATTGCAAGTGCTCTGAGACCTGTTACCTCAGTTACTCTGCCAAAGGACTCATTGGGCCTTATTTAGCTTCTATAAATCAGCAGTAACGGGCTTACATTGCTAGTTTTTAGGTTGATCTGATATCTTGGGTTCTCACCTCTCGCCTTTTTAAGATAACTCAGTCTAGTCAGGTGTCTCTGACTTGTTCAAGTCAGAGATTTGGTATAGTGACATTTCCACTGTGTTTTGGGTAGTAGACCAGTGGTAAAGTTTCACATGTCACTGGTCCTTAATTTATCAGCCCCCAGAAACAGTGGAGATGCTGTTTCTTTGGTCTTTGTTTCTAATACTCATTTTGTAATACTCTTTAAAGGATTTCTGTGGGTGTTGTCTGTGATGTCCTGGGACTCTTTTGGAAACACAGTAAGGATCTTTGGAGAGCAATTCAGAAGCCTTTTTACATCCTTCTTTAAGTACTATTTTTTATTCTGGGGCCTTTAATAACATTTTAGTTATTCTGGTTTTCTGTAAGCATTTTTAAGTTTCAGAATTCAGTTTGCCCAGTAGAATAGTACCTAAGAAAGGAAACAGTCACAGGTTAGCCAAACAAACACAAATCAAGGCAGAGGGATTGGCTAAACTTGTGGTAGTGAGTACGTGTTGTTTTAATAATTTCTAGTAACTTGTCATGCTGCTGATAGTACTCCAGGAGTGGTGACAAGGAGTGAACACCATCTCTGCCACTCAGATTTGCCTTAAAATACTGCAAGTATGAAAAAGGTTTCTGGCACAGAATCATGAGCAACTTAATTGACTTGCTTCTCATAAGAAGTTGAAATTTCTGCCTGTGAAGGAGTCATGTGGAAGGGTGGAACTGATCAGATGTGAAGCAAAAGCAAGAAAGAAGATGCAGTAGCATTTCCTAACTCTTGTTTTGTGAACAGGTGAGACAATGGACAATTTGCCTCTGGAAGCAGGCGATGATGCTGGAGTAGTGAAGTGGGTTGACATCAGTGAGAAGCTCAAGCTGTACGCAAATCATAACTACTTCATTAAGCTTGTGACTGAGAAACGAGGAGCTCACTGGAGTGAGGATCCTGGTCCTGAGTGCCATGAGTGATGTAAACAAGGAATCAATGGACTCCAAGGGCAGAATACGCTTTTCAGCTTTGGAACAGATGATGTTATCGTTTTCAGTGGAAATGCAGTGAAAATTCCATGAAATTCATCTGGCAAAAACACTTGGCAGTGATAAATAAAAGCCTTCAGATTGCTTCCTTTGATCTCTCAACTAGTGTGAAATGAGATGAATGTGGAGCTGTTACCTTGTTTTTCTTTCTCGTCTTCATTACTTGCAGATGTTTCATAATATCTGCAGACTTGCATGACAACACAGATTCTAACTGGTTGCAGTTCAGAAACTGTTCGCTTTAGCTCTGTATTTTTGCAGTGATTTTCTTGTTGGAATATGAATCCTTAAGGAGTGTGAGAGAGCATTGAGACTATTGGCCACAGCTTGCTTAACTAATGAAAGATTTTAGGGCTTGCCCCTTTTCAGCAGCACCCCTTCCTCCCAATTAGGTAATGAAATGTGGAGGAATAGTGTGTTTATGGGGAATTCTGGGAATCTTGCAGAGTTGTTAGTATGCTCCTTTCAAAGGAAAAAGTAATGCTGCGAGTTACTAATTTTATTCTTTCAGTCTTGCTCACCTCTTCCTGCACCCTTGATTTCTGCTGTGGTCTTAGTAAAACAGTACCAATGCTTTTTGTTGCAGTAGTAGCTTCCAAAGAATTGGTTTATGCAAAAATCTTTCTTCAAATTGTAGATAAGATCTAGTGGTTGCTTAGGCAGAAATTATTTTGATTAACCCATCCTCAGCGTAGTGTGGAGACTGGGTTAATATCTGGTAGGGGCAGATCGGGCCTGTGAGAACCTGTGAAACTCAGAATGGACAAAAGGCGTAGCCCGCTTCAAAAGTTCCCTGCCCTTTCTATTCCAGGTCTTTGGAAACAGGATCACTTAAATGATGTGGGTATAATTTTTCTGAAGAGAAGATGAAGACAACTAAAATTAAACGCTTAGCATTTATTCAAGCTTAACAACTAATCAGACAAGGTTTGAGAAAGCTGTGCACTATAACCCACGCTGGCTTCAGCAGGTGGGTGAAGCAGGACTTGGTTGTTAACTTGTCCTCAGTTTCCAGTGCCCCGGTGAGACAAAGGGTGAGAAGGAGCTGTTGGAAGTTCAAGATTATCTAGAAGCAACAGTGTTCTGTAGGAGACATCCATAGTTTTCCAGGCATCTGCAGAGTGAGAATGGCTGGTTAGAATTAGTAGTTGAGTACTTTAATGTGCAATTAATACATTATGCAGAACAAGCCCCTCCAATGTAGTTGGGTTTTGAAAGCGTGACCACAAGCGCAGACCCTTCTTAGGGTCACGGAGTGTGAATGTGCAGCTCACCATGGCTGAGAACAAGGATGACTATACTGTGACATGTCGAAATAGCATGACTGGTTTTTTTTCTTGAATGTTATATGAAGTGCTTAACGTGATGTACAGTACTAAAGATGAAAATAGAGAAAATTTCAGTTCTGAAAGTACCGTATTCAATTAGAACGAGGAGTGTGGATAGAGTAGTGCAGGTAGAAAAACTGCACTGTTTCCATAGTCAGTGTGTTATTCCCAGAAAGCAAAATTTCTAGTGAGGACCGAAAAGATTCTTTACAGTCTTGTGTTAAAGCCTTTGTTTAACAGGCTACGTGGACTTGGTTATGTGGTTTTGGATTGTCATGTTTCTAGGAAAGCTTTCTGGTAGACGATTTTCAGTTGGAATGTGTGGTTGTAGATGGTATGCTGTACAGAATGCAATCACTTTGTATGTATCTCACTATCTTACTGATCGGGTCTTGATGCTTACTTGTGTCCTGAAGTTTATGCATAATTACAATACTGAAAGTTTATAAGTAAGCAAATGTAGCGGCATTTCTTTTTATTTGGTAAATCTGGGAAATGAGTGATGAGTGATTTTAACTTTTGTATTAATGCAAGTAAGATATGTTGGAAGGTGATAGTATTCAGCCCTTCCTGTTGTATCTCTTACTACTTCCTGTTGTATCTTAAACTACTTTTTAAAATATCTAAAGAGATCATTTATCCAAATGATTGGATTATCTAAGGAACAGCAGTAGAATTTTTAGGAAGTTTGTAACCTCTTTTCAAGTTGAAAAAATAGGCGGTTTTGTGTTAACCCCCCACTGCCCTTTAGTTCTGAAAACTAACAAATCGTAATAAGAAGCAATATTTTACTCTAATTATGACTTAAACTTGCTAGCTGTATAACCCCCCCCCCCCCCCCCAAAAAACCCCACAACCAAAAAACCAGTTACCCATAGAATGCACCTCTGCTAATTAGCAAGCAAAGTGGATTACTTTCCTCAAGCTTCACAGTCCCTTCCCAGCAACCTTCTATAGTAGTTCGTCGTTCAGAAGCTGCTCTTTCAGTACCCCCAACGGAGCGCTCCCTGGCCAGCGAGAGCCTCCTGCAGTCTTACACCCCGTTGTACTACCTGACGGCTCCGTTACCTCAGGCTTGAGGTCAGTAAGCCCGCAGAGCAGCCTGGTGTCCTGGCTGGCTGAAGAAGTGATGACCATCTTTCAGGGATACGTTTGGTTGCTGTGAAAAGAGAGTCATCTTGTGTCAGTGTTTTCCTGTTCAGTGCCAGAATCTTAAGTTAAATACAAATGTTGAGAACTGGTGGGATTGTGTTAATTTACGAAGAAAAGACTTACGTGTTCTTTACTGTTTGATTCGGAGCTTTGACTTTTATCCTGTAGAAAAAAATTTTTTTGAGTAAGTTA